>NC_035163.2:15282030-15530999 GCF_001659605.2 Manihot esculenta | reverse complement strand
TGGTTGTTTCATGATGTTCTAAGGGGTTTTTGGGGAGTAGTTTATAGTTATGTTCAGGTATGTTTGGTCCCTCATTTGAGTCCACCTGTGTAGGTTCGGACCTGAGGAACCGAGGACCCCAGCAGTGAGTTCAACTGCTTCGGTGTTGTCAGAGTCAGCCAGAGGTGAGTGGAACCAAACTTAATCTTTTAAATTGAGAAATTAAATGTTTTATCATGTTTCATGCATCATGATTATGCAATAGGGTGATTGCATTAGTTTTCACGAATATGCCGCATTGCATCGATTGTTGTTGATGTGGGTGAATATTGGATGACCCAATTAGTCCATGACAGGAAGACCAGGACCCCATTCTACGGCCTGGCACAGAGTAAGGAAAGACCAGGACCCCATTCTATGGCCTGGCACGGTTATGGGACTCGAAGACCAGGAGCCCAGAGGAGGCCCTGGGACAATGGTAAGTGATGTATGTTATGACAGGAAGACCAGGACCCCATGCTACGGCCTGGCACAGAGTTAGCTTGGACTAATTGGTGACAAGTTCACCCAACCCTTATGTGAATTGTCTGTGTTATGATGCATCTCATTGGAGCATAGTGTTAATATGTTTTATAGTTCTACTCACTGGGCTTTTAGCTCACCCCTCTCCCTTTTACTCCCAGGCTTGCAGGTACAGGATAGAAGAGGAGGTCGGTTAGAGTAAAGCTTGTGTATGTAATAGATAGAATGTGGACATGACAAATCGTAGAACGATGTAATGTAAAAGTACAATATAGTTATGTAATGATGTTTATGGATATTAGAGGTGTGCTTGACCATAGAGTGTTGTTATCCCTTCTAATACATGATCTTGGATCTTTTATGTCATTTATGCAATCAACTCAACATATGTTATGTCACCCTTTTGGGGGCACTGATGAGATCCCACAGAGGGATCAATGTTTATGATTTATGTTATTTACAGTGCATGCACAGGTTGAGTATGGTTGATGTGTATGGAAAGAAAAGTTTTAATTTCTATATATGCTGTTGATCATGTATGGGATTAAGCAGGATGCATGTTAGGCTTGCTATGGGTCCCGGCGGCCTTAAGTCGACCCGGATCCTAGCGCCGGTAGCGGTCCGATTTTCGGGTCGTTACAGAATGGTATCAGAGCCCTAGGTTCATATGGTCGGACCTAGAGTGTCGGGCTCATAGATGTTATAGAAGGTCAAGCACAATAGGAAGATCATGTCCACTAAGATAGGATGTGGAGTCCTGTCTTGTATGATGATGTGAAATGCCATGATAATATACATGTGCATTAATGATATGTGATGTATGTGATGCGGGTTCATGTGTGCCCACATGAACCATATGATACTAATGTTTGCTTGTGATGTGTACTGTTTTTTTTTTCAGAAAACAGGATGAGGGGAACTCGTCGATCAGCAAGATTGACTGGAGTACCACCTGAGGATGAGGGCATGAGCGCCCGTCCTCCAGCATTGCCTAGGGCAATGTCTAGTAGGTCTAACCGCGATAGAGCAGCAAGAGACCCTAGAAGGTCTCTGGATCTGGGTAGGAGCAGATCAGTCAGAGGAATAGTTCAGGGAGGAGCGTCAGAGGACATGGGGGATGATATGGATGTAGAGCAGAGGAGGGATGGCAGTCTGGGAATTAGCATGTCAGAAGAGGGAATGGGAGAGTCCCAAGGAGGCACTCAGGCCTCGGGATTTGTTCAGCCACCCCACTACCCACACTTCTCGCAAAATCCCGGGTATTCGATGGGAGGTACATCGGATTACCCTAGCTTCACCCCTTATCCCACACAGATGCCATACCCACCATACTACCCACCATATTCGCAATACCCAATGTATCCACCCCCACCTTACTATCCAAATCCAGCAAACCCTACCTCAGAAAATGTTGCACCACCTCCACCACCTACAGAATCAGCAGCCCCAGTTACTCAACCTTCTAGACCTAGCTCAGCCAGTGGGAGCAAGGTCAGGATGACCGATTACATGAAACTGGGTGCTCCTCAGTATGAAAAAGGGGATGACCCATTTGTGTATCTTGAAAGGGTTAAAGTGATCACAGAGGAGATTGGGGCTGATGACAGCAGAGCCATTCAGATGGCCGGGTTCACGCTTAAGTGCAAGAAGGCACGAGAGTGGTTCAAGAATTATGTGAACCCGAGAGTGGACAGCATGTCTTGGGAGGAGTTTGCAAATGAGTTTGCAGGATGGGCTTTTCCAGATAGTTCAAGGGAGCTGAAGATGATAAAGTTCGAGCAGTTGAGGCAGACGGATGAAATGAGTGTAGAGGAGTACACCGACAGATTCTTGGAGCTGTTGCCTTTTGCTGGGCAGAGTCTGGATACAGATTCGAAGAGGTCAAGGAGGTATGTCATGAAACTTCATTCCAGGTATTCCTCCTTGATTCAGTCCGTGGACAGGGAGAGCTTCCATGCCATAGTAGATATGGCCAGGAAAATGGAGGCCAGTGCCATCATTCAGGGGACAGTTAAGCAGACAGTGGCACAATCTTCTGGTTCAAAAACTCCGGGTGGGGGAAGGTTAGATCCCTCTACCTTGAGTGCAGCAGCTTCAGGCAGTAAGAGATGGGGTAAACCCAAGGGTAAGAAGAATAAGTTCTGGAACAAGGTTAAGTCTAGTCTGGGATTTGGGAGTGGCTCAAGCTCTAGTGCGGATAATGTAGTTTGTGCGAAGTGTGGTAGGCCACACAAGGGAGTATGTCGGTTTGGGACGAACGCCTGCTTCAGATGTGGTCAGGAGGGGCATATGGCTCGAGAATGTCCAAGAGCAGTCCCGATGGCTCAGTCCCAGCAGACAGTTTCAGGCAGTGTAGCGCAGCCAGCGGCTCCAGCCATGACTCAGGCCAGTGGTAGAGGCAGAGGGAGAGGGGCAGCCTCTTCTTCAGCGGGTTTCCGAGGTGAAGGTCCATCAGCTCCAGCACGGATCTTCACAATGACACAGCAGGAGGCAGATGCATCTAACACCGTGGTGACAGGTAACTTAATTATTGGTTGTTCAGATGTGTATGCCTTGATGGACCCTGGTGCATCTCATTCTTTTATCGCTCTGAGAGCCGTGGGTAGGTTGGGTCTGATGACTTCTGGGTTAGAGTGTCCTCTCTGGGTCAGTGGACCCAAGTGTGATCCATCAGTGGCAGAGTCAGTCTGCCAGTGTAGTCCTGTGTTTGTTGAGGGAAGATGCTTGTCCACCGACCTAGTGGTTCTAGATTTGACAGATTTTGACGTCATTCTAGGGATGGACTGGTTATCTACCCATGGTGCTACCTTGGACTGCAGGGACAAGGTAGTCAGGTTCAGAGGTCAGGATGGGTCTGAGGTCGTCTTTAGAGGAGACAGGAGGGGTACACCTAAAGGTCTGATATCAGCTCTTCAGGCTCGTAGGTTGCTCAGGAGGGGATGTCAGGGGTATTTGGCTCATGTGAGAGAGCTTAGCAGTCAGGTCAGAGAGCCCGCCTCGGTGCCAGTGGTGAGAGAGTTCGCAGATGTGTTCCCAGATGAGCTGCCAGGTTTACCACCTGCTAGGGAGATAGAGTTCGAGATAGAACTGATGCCTGGAACCCGACCGATCTTTATCCCTCCCTACAGGATGGCGCCAGCAGAATTGAAAGAGTTGAAGGAGCAGTTACAGGAGCTGGTAGACAAGGGCTTCATCCGACCGAGTACCTCACCCTGGGGTGCTCCAGTTTTGTTTGTGAGAAAGAAGGATGGATCCCTTAGGCTTTGTATCGACTACAGGCAGTTGAACAAAGTCACTACCAAGAACAAGTACCCATTGCCAAGGATCGACGATCTATTCGACCAGCTAGCAGGAGCGGGTTGTTTCTCCAAAATAGATCTGAGGTCCGGGTATCATCAGTTGAGGATCAGGGAAGAGGACGTGCCAAAGACAGCTTTCAGGACCAGATATGGGCATTTTGAGTTCCTTGTGATGCCGTTCGGGTTAACCAACGCCCCTGCAGCATTCATGGACCTCATGAACAAAGTGTTTAGCCAGTACCTGGATCACTTTGTTATCGTCTTCATAGATGATATCCTAGTGTATTCCAGGAATGCAGAGGAGCATGCCCATCATCTGAGGATGGTTCTACAGACCTTGAGGGAGCATGGCTTGTATGCCAAGTTCTCCAAGTGTGAGTTCTGGCTGAGGAGCATTTCCTTCTTGGGGCATGTGGTGTCAGAAAATGGTATAGAGGTAGACCCCAAGAAGGTAGAAGCTGTGGCTAACTGGCCTAGACCCACTTCAGTGACAGAGATTAGAAGTTTCTTGGGTTTGGCAGGTTACTACAGGAGGTTCATTCAGGACTTCTCGAAAATAGCAGCTCCCCTGACCAGACTGACCAGGAAGAATCAGAAGTTCATGTGGACTGACCAGTGCGAAGAGAGTTTTGAAGAGCTTAATAAGAGGTTGACTTCAGCACCAGTGTTAGCTCTGCCAGCTAGTGATGCAGACTTTACAGTCTTTTGTGATGCATCCCGTGTGGGACTGGGTTGTGTGCTTATGCAGAATGAAAGGGTGATTGCTTATGCTTCTAGGCAGCTAAAGAAACATGAGTTGAATTACCCCACACATGACCTTGAGATGGCAGCAGTAATCTTTGCACTCAAGATGTGGAGGCACTACCTCTATAGGGTAAAATGTGAGATCTTCACAGATCATAAAAGCCTGCAGTACATCCTGAGTCAAAGAGATTTGAACTTGAGACAGAGGAGATGGGTAGAGCTGCTGAGTGACTATGATTGCAAGATTCAGTATCATCCGGGTAAGGCGAATGTCGTGGCAGACGCCCTAAGCCGGAAGTCACTAGGTAGTCTATCCCACATCACGGCAGAGAGGAGACCAGTGGTGAGGGAGTTTTACAAGCTCATTGATGAAGGTCTACAGTTGGAGTTGTCTGGTACCGGTGCCTTGGTTGCTCAGATGAAAGTGACACCCGTGTTTCTGGAGCAGGTGGCTCAGAAACAGCATGAGGACCCAGAATTAGTGAAGATTGCCAGGACTGTTCAGTCAGGCAAGGACAGTGAGTTCAGATTTGACAGTAAGGGGATCCTCCGCTATGGGAGTCGATTGTGTGTACCAGATGACATAGGGCTAAAAGGAGACATTATGAGAGAGGCTCATAATGCAAGATACAACATTCACCCCGGAGCCACCAAGATGTATAAGGATCTGAAGAAAGTTTATTGGTGGCCAGCTATGAAGAGAGAAGTGGCACAGTTTGTGTCAGCCTGCGAAGTATGTCAGAGGGTGAAGCTGGAACATCAGAAGCCGGCTGGAATGCTTAACCCGCTACCTATTCCAGAGTGGAAATGGGAGAATATAGCTATGGACTTCGTAGTGGGGTTACCGGCAGTGTCCAACAGATTGGACTCCATATGGGTGATTGTGGACAGACTCACCAAATCTGCTCACTTCATCCCTGTCAGGAGTGGCTATTCTGTGGACAAGTTGGCGCAGGTGTACGTTGATGAGATAGTCAGACTGCATGGGGTTCCTGTTTCTATTGTGTCAGATAGAGGACCCCAGTTCACCTCCAGGTTTTGGCGGAGTCTGCAGGATGCCATGGGTACTAGATTGGATTTCAGCACTGCCTTTCATCCACAGACAGACGGACAGTCAGAGAGGACCATCCAGACCATAGAAGATATGCTGAGAATGTGTGTGCTGGACTTTGGCGGTTCTTGGAGGCAGCATCTACCTTTGGTGGAATTTGCCTACAATAACAGCCATCATGCTAGCATTGGGATGGCTCCATATGAAGCTTTATATGGAAGGAAGTGCAGGTCACCTGTTTGCTGAGCAGAAGTTGGAGAAAAGGCCTTGGCAGGGCCTGAGCTAGTAGAGATCACCAGCAGGGTGGTACCCTTAATCAGAGAAAGAATCAAGACTGCTGCAAGCAGACAGAAGAGTTATGCAGACATCCGTAGAAGACTAGTAGAGTTTCAGGAGGGGGATCTGGTATTGCTCAAGGTGTCTCCAATGAAAGGAGTGGTTCGGTTTGGGAAGAAAGGTAAGCTGGCTCCGCGGTACATCGGACCCTTTGAAGTCTTGCAAAAGATTGGGAATGTATCGTACAAGCTGGATTTACCTGCCTCAATGGAGAGAATCCATCCGGTTTTCCATGTTTCTATGTTGAGAAAGTTCGTGTCAGATCCGGGCAAGGTTCTTAGTGAGCCTGATGTAGAGATCCAAGAGGATCTCACCTATGTTGAGCAGCCGGTACGGATCCTAGACACCCAGATCAGAAAGCTAAGGAACAAGGAAATCCCGATGGTGAAGGTCCTTTGGAACCACCACAATCTGGAAGAGTGCACTTGGGAGACACGGGAGTCTATGCTCCGGCAATATCCTCATCTCTTTTAAGGTTGGTCCCTATGTGTTTTATATGTATGTTGTGATGACTCTATGCATGTGCTAGTTGAGGAACATTCGGGGACGAATGTTCTTAAGGGGGGGAGAATGTAATACCCGGCTAGACTCCGGTATCGGAATTCCTACCGTCCGGTGGAATCTTGGATGTCGGAAGCCTCTAGTAGGGTAAAACCATGTTTTTATAAAATGTTTTAATGTGTTTTATGTTTTAAGCATGAAAGAAAATGAGTTTTTGCATGAACATAGCATTGGAGGAAAACTCAGGTTCGGCCGCCGAACCTCAAGTTCGGCCGCCAAACCTCAAGTTCGGCCGCCGAACATGCATGCGTTGCGGGTGTGCTTTAGGCCCCCGAAAGCATAAGTGAGGGAAGTCCAGGTTCGGCCGCCGAACCTCAAGTTCGGCCACCGAACATGGCATGCATGCGGAGGCACATTCGGCCCCCGAACGTGGTCTGGCCAGCCACTATAAAAGGGTCCCTTAGCCGAAAACGGGCGAGCTTTTTCCCCATTTTCGGCCAAGGTGAGTCTCCGCCATCCCTCACCCATCTTTGACGTCTTTCCTCTAGATCTTTCAAGATTTTCATTTGTTTTAACTTTATTTTGAAGATTTGAGCTTTTGAGCAAAGTTTTGGAGCTTGGAGGTTCAAGAACCCACTCTCTCCCACCCCCGAGTTTTAGATCGTCTCTCTCTCGATCTTCAAGAGGTAAGAGCCGATCTTGAGCTCATTGCATGTTTAAAGTAAGTTTTAAGTAGATCTATGGGGGTAGAATGCATGTTTAGGTTATGGTTATGTTTATGGGTATAAATGTATGTTCTTGAGCAATGTGGATGCTTGATGTGTTGTAGATGGGGTTTATGATGATTTGAGGCCCCTTAGGAACATGTATGCTTGTGTATGTGTGTTGTAGAATAGGTTTGATGCATGTTTGGAAGGATTGGAGGCGAAATGTGCAAAAGGAGCCAAGTTTCTGCCCTTTGGCAGAAACCAGGTTCGGCAGCCGAAGGACTTTCGGCCGCCGAACATGGCTGGGGAGGCAGCCTTTCGGCTGCCGAAGCTTGCCCCCGAAAGGAGACTTTCGTCTCTGTCTGGCAGTTTCGGCCACCGAAGGTGCCGCTGAACATGCATGAGTTTCGTCTCTATCTGGGAGTTTCGGCCGCCGAAGGTGCCACCGAACCTGCCTGACTTTCGGCTCTGGAGGGACTTTCGGCCGCCGAACCTGCCGCCGAAAGTGCCCTGTCCAGGCCTCTTTTGCATGTTTTTCTATGGTTGTTTCATGATGTTTTAGGGGGTTTTTGGGGAGTAGTTTATAGTTATGTTCAGGTATGTTTGGTCCCTCATTTGAGTCCACCTGTGTAGGTTCGGACCCGAGGAACCGAGGACCCCAGCAGTGAGTTCAGCTGCTTCGGTGTTGTCAGAGTCAGCCAGAGGTGAGTGGAACCAAACTTAATCTTTTAAATTGAGAAATTAAATGTTTTATCATGTTTCATGCATCATGATTATGCAATAGGGTGATTGCATTAGTTTTCACGAATATGCCGCATTGCATCGATTGTTGTTGATGTGGGTGAATATTGGATGACCCAATTAGTCCATGACAGGAAGACCAGGACCCCATTCTACGGCCTGGCACAGAGTAAGGAAAGACCAGGACCCCATTCTACGGCCTGGCACGGTTATGGGACTCGAAGACCAGGAGCCCAGAGGAGGCCCTGGGACAATGGTAAGTGATGTATGTTATGACAGGAAGACCAGGACCCCATGCTACGGCCTGGCACAGAGTTAGCTTGGACTAATTGGTGACAAGTTCACCCAACCCTTATGTGAATTGTTTGTGTTATGATGCATCTCATTGGAGCATAGTGTTAATATGTTTTATAGTTCTACTCACTGGGCTTTTAGCTCACCCCTCTCCCTTTTACCCCCAGGCTTGCAGGTACAGGATAGAAGAGGAGGTCGGTTAGAGTAAAGCTTGTGTATGTAATAGATAGAATGTGGACATGACAAATCGTAGAACGATGTAATGTAAAAGTACAGTATAGTTATGTAATGATGTTTATGGATATTAGAGGTGTGCTTGACCATAGAGTGTTGTTATCCCTTCTAATACATGATCTTGGATCTTTTATGTCATTTATGCAATCAACTCAACATATGTTATGTCACCCTTTTGGGGGCACTGATGAGATCCCACAGAGGGATCAATGTTTATGATTTATGTTATTTACAGTGCATGCACAGGTTGAGTATGGTTGATGTGTATGGAAAGAAAAGTTTTAATTTCTATGTATGCTGTTGATCATGTATGGGATTAAGCAGGATGCATGTTAGGCTTGCTACGGGTCCCGGCGGCCTTAAGTCGACCCGGATCCTAGCGCCGGTAGCGGTCCGATTTTCGGGTCGTTACAGGGGAAATTTCCTTCTCGAAGGAAGGTAAAGTCAAAGCAGACCTCTCAACAGCCCATAGCCTCTTTGGAGCTCGAACAACAACCAGAGGAGGAGGCCAGCCAGACGATCTGGGTAAAACAGTTTCAACGACCTACCAAATGGACCTACCCATCAACCGCCCTACTAGGAGGACCGCTGAAGCAACCTTCAGACTCCCTCGAGGTAATATCAGATTTTCAAGAGGTTTGGACTGACCCATCTTTATCTCAGGTACTGCAAAAAGTTCCAAACAGAGATAAGTCAGGATAATCTTTTGTCAAGATAATGAAAGCAAGATTAGAGCAAACCTCTGGGGCAACAAAGCAATGAAGCCCCAGGCTCACCTCAATCCGTTTGAAGAAGGCGCCAAATAGGTCCTTTGCAGAAAAAACAGGAGAATCTCGCTGGAAGAAGGAAATAGACAGAGGGCTGGAAAGAAAGACCCCCTTTCTCCGACAAAGGGCCTAAGAGTGAAGAGGAGTTGACGCTGATATATACTCAAAATCTGAAGTCTTAGCACAAAGTAAAGTAACTCTAGACTTTGAGCCCACGATGTCAGGATCTTTAAAAGATGTTCATGGAAAAGGAAAAAAAAGGCATGTCCAGGCGATAATGACAGGAAAGTAAAAAGAGCAGAGTATACGAGAGGTAAGGAAAGACCAGAAAGGGAAAAAGGCAGATAGGATTCAAGAAATGAGGAGTGACAAAAAGATGAAAGGGAGTTATGAAGGCAGCTACACACGAACAGGCGCGGCCATAATGGTTCTCGATATTCACCCCCTCGGCAGTCGGAGCAATAACTGCCAAGAAGGTGAAGGGGCAATTGATGACCGCTGGATTTTCCTACCCCCAATCCTGGGCCTAGACTACGGCCACGGCCCATGAAAGGAAGGCCCGCACGCCCTCTCAAGTAAAACAGGTCCGGACCACCAGATCCCTGAGGCCGGACTCCACCAGATTCTTCCTCATCGAGATCGGCCCAGCCCGTATAACCTCCCCACGGATTCCTTCTCCTTTTGGGTTCAGCGTCCAGCCCAGCTCTCGGCCCAGCCCAGAATCCAGAACGAGACTCGTCATACAGCCTAGCAGATCCGCTCGAGTGTACGCACGGGGGAGAATCAGAGGCCGTTACGCATGGAGCAGGCGCCGATATCCTCGTACGCCCATATCTGTATGGCAGAGACGCGTGGTCCAATCATGGGAGAGCCGTTATACGTCACCAGCAAGCAGGAAGAAAAGGATAAAAGGGATACCCCTTTAGGGAGATAGGCCAAGTTTTATTCATCAATACACAAACCCTTGTAAAACCCTATTCTATTGGATCTCAGATCATCAACTAATAAAAAATATTTACTCATTTTTAATAATAACTAATAAATGGTCGTTTGAATAAAATGATTATAAAAAGGAAAAATTACTTCTTAGTCCCTCAGGTTTAACGTAA
The DNA here is from genome assembly GCF_001659605.2 of Manihot esculenta. Lineage (NCBI taxonomy): Eukaryota > Viridiplantae > Streptophyta > Magnoliopsida > Malpighiales > Euphorbiaceae > Manihot > Manihot esculenta. The sequence continues at coordinate 15,520,715 of NC_035163.2, read as the reverse complement.
TTAACACTTCTGTCCCTCTATTTTGGCGACCCAACACTTAAGTCCCTCACTTTCTCTTCCGTCCAAATTCGAAGTCCTTCCGTCCATTTAAACCGTTTGGTCAAAGAGTCAAAAGTGAGATGTGATAATTTTTTCCAGAAATACCCTTCTCTTAATGTGAAATTCCTTTTTTTTTTTTCTCTTTCATGCTTTCTTCGGTTGCAGAAGAAGAAGAAGAAGAAGAAGAAGAAGAAGAAGAAGAAGGAGAAAGAAGAAAAAGTTGCAGAAAAGGGTAGGAAGAAGAAGGAGAAGAAGAAGAAGAAGAAGAAGAAGAAGAAGAAGAAGGAGAAAGAAGAAGAAGAAGAAGAAGAATAAGAAGTTGCAGAAAAGAGGGTAGGAAGAAGAAGAAGAAGAAGAAAGAAGAAGAAGAAGAAGAAGAAGAAGGAGAAAGAAGAAGAAAAGAAGAAGTTGTAGAAAATGGTAGGAAGAAGAAGGAGAAGAAGAAGGAGAAGAAGAAGAAGGGGTATTTGGGTTTGGGTTTAGTGAGGGTTAATTTTGTCAATTCACGTGTCCCAAACGGCTATTTTGGATGGAAGGACTGCGAATTTGGATGGAAGAGAAAGTGAGGGACTTAAGTGTTGGGTCGCCAAAATAGAGGGACAGAAGTGTTAATTACGTTAAATCTGAGGGACTAAGAAGTAATTTTCCCTTATAAAAAATTTAAGTATTTAATTTTAAAAATATAAAAATTATTTTATTAATTATTCTAAATTTAGAGGATTAAAACACAATTTATCTTTTAAATTTTGATAGACAAATAAAGGTGTAATCAATAGAGTCGAGTTAAACTTCACATTAAAAAAAATATAGTAATTCGAGCTTCAATTCGTAAAATATATATTTAAATTGAGTTTGATTTGAATTTGACTCGTAAAAAATTATGATAATGAAATTAATTTTAATTCTGTTTAATTTAAACTTTTTAATATCTTTTTGAACTTGAGCTCCAATTTAAAATCAGCTCAATAATATATTCAGATCCCTTGTTGAGCTTAATTGAAAGCTCGATAAAGGATGAAAATAACAATATACATATAACTCTTAAAATATAAGCTATAAAAATAATATATTAGCAATATTAAAAAAGATATATCATTATCAAATTAGTTCTATAAAATTTTAAAAAAAAATTAATTTACACTATTCATGTAACTCTTAAAAAATAAGCTATAAAAATAATATATTAGCAATATTAAAAAGATATATCATTATCAAATTAGTCCAATAAAATTAAAAAAAAAAAGAATTAATTTACACTTAAAAAATTGTTATAGGAATAAAGTTTATTGTTAAAGATCCCACCATTAAATTAGTATATCCTCTTAAATATCCTCTTCTCCTTTAATAATAATACGAAAATTAAAATAGTTAATTGTATGCTTATTAGATGGAGATAAAAATAATAATAGTTTCTCTCTTGATTTTATAAAAAGCTCACAATCAATCGTTTTAATAAATAGTTAACTATGCTTAAATTCATAAGAATTTTATTTGCAATAACAACATACTATGATTATGAAATTTGGCAAATGAATGTCAAAACAACATCTAAAAATTTTCCTAATAAGATATACAAATTGTAAATGTCCATTTATAGATTTAAGAAAGTTTTGCGAAGTTGAAACATCCGTTTTGATGAAACAATCAAACAATTTGATATGGATGAACCTTGTATGTATAAGAATATTAGTGGGAGTGGAGTTGTATTTCTTATTTTATATGTAAATGACATATTAATAATAAGAAATGAAATTCCATCACTACAGTCTATAAATATTTGGTTGTCCAAGAATTTCTCTATGAAGGAGCAAAGGTCCATTATAGATTTTAAGCAAGTTTTGCGGAGTTGAAACATCCATTTTGATGAACAATCAAACAATTTGATATAGATGAACTTTGTATGTATAAGAATGTTAGTGAGAGTGGAGTTGTATTTCTTATTTTATATGTAGATGATTTATTAATAATAGGAAATGGTATTCTATTACTACAATCCATAAAGATTTAGTTGTCTAATAATTTCTCCACGAAGGATTTGGGATATATTTTGGGAATTAAGATCTATAGAGATAGATCTAAGAGGTTGCTTGACTTATCTCAATTCACATACATTGACAAAGTGCTAAAACGGTTTAGTATGGAGGAATCCAAGAGAGGATTTTTGCCTATACCACTTGGAGTTAGTCTCTCCAAAAACATGTGTCCTAAGACACAAGTTGAAGGGGAAAGAATGGAAAGAGTTTCATATGCTTATGTGATAGGATCTATAATGTATATGATGTTATACACTAGACTAGACGTATCATATGCCCTGAGTATAGCTAGTAGATGCCAAGCAGCAGACCCAGGTAAAGGTCTGGACTGCCGTTACAAATATCCTTAAGTACTTGAAAAGAATTAAGAATAATTTTCTAGTTTATGGAGGGCCTAATGGACTCAAATTTCATAGATATTTGAGTGCTAGCTTCAAATTAGATTTTGATAATAGAAAATCTCAATCTAATTATATTTTTACTCTAAATGGTAGAGTAGTGAGTTGAAAAATTTTCAAACAAAAAATCACAGCAGATTCTACAATTGAAACCGAGTGCATATCTACATTTGAGGCAACAAAGGAGGCATTTTTTTATCAAGAAGTTCATTTTTGAACTTGGTGTGGTTCCAAGCATTATTAATCTAGTTACCTTGTACTGTGATAATAATGGAGTCACTGCACAAGCAAAAGAACCCAGGTCTTATTAAAGATCCAAGCATGTACTTAGGCGATTCCAATTGATCTGAGAGATCATTGAAAGAAAAGATATGGAGATAAAACGGGTTTTCCGCTAATGAGAATCTTGTAGATCCTCTCAGTACGGCATTTTCCTAGTAGAAATATAATTAGCACATGGCTGCTTATGGGATAAATTGCATAGGTAATTGGCTTTAATGCAAGTGGGAGATTGTTAATAATATGCCCTATAGCCAATCGATCGGTTGTAGTTAGATATTATATTTCATATACTTTTAAGTGTTTATTACATTTTAATAAAGGCGTTTATTTATCTTTAATGTAAAAGTAAAGTCCATGAGACTAAATTACTATACAAAGAAAATTGTAATTTACTTATAATTGTGAGATTCCTATTACATTTAAGCAATTTCTCTAAATGTTCTTGATAAGGTTAAGCTAATTGTTTCAATTCCTTCCTTAACTGCTGAATTTTGGTCTTAGCTCCTTTGGAATAAATCGTATAGAGTTTATCCCATGCTTCCTTTGCACTAGAACAACGAATAATCTGAGTTAGAATATTTTCAGATACAAAGCTATTAATCCAGCTCTTCACAATTTGGTCTCTGGAGAACCAATCAGAATATTCGGGATTCAATCCACCATCTGCCAATTGATTGGGTGGCGGTGAAATTGATCCATCAACATGTGATGCCAGCTTATATCCGTAAAGAAGCGGCATAATCTGGGCTTCCCATAAAAGATAATTGGAGGAGGTAAGTTTCACGGTAATAAACTGAGAGATATTAGGGATCTGAACTGAAGACTGTATAGGAGAAGAAACAGAGGAGACAGAAGAGACAGAAGAGGCAGAAGCAGGAGATTTTGAGGTGAGATCAGCCATTGAAAGCAGAAAAAGAGATGAGAAAAAGAACAAGAGAGAATAACGATCACTTTAGCACAGAAGCTCTGATACCATATAGAAGTCTACTGTATATGGAAAACTCAAAAAATTGAGTTTGTTTTCTGTATTGTATTAACTATATATAGAGTATAAGTTACAGCTGTCTTTGTTACAAGTGATAAACATAAATACAAAAAATTATAAAGTATAACAGAAACAGTTAGCTTAACCTTATCAGTTCTTAGTTAATATTCTTATCATTATTGGATAACGAATAGAGCTGTTGAGACTGGTACATATTTGTTCTTTCATTTTAGAGAAAATAATTGATCTCATAAATTGAGATTTGTGAGATATCTATAACTAATATATAAGTGCTTATTTTATAAATAAGTATACTGAATTGACCTGCATGAAGAAATCTATATGAAGAGTAACGTGTGTCTATAGATTACTCAAGTGATGATTGTGTAAGTGATCATTTGACTTGAAATCAATAAATCATTTTATATAGAGACTTCTATGTTTTGATTCATCTTACACATTATTTGGTTCATGAGTAATAAATATGAAAGAATTGAATATAATAGAAACTATATAAAGGTATTTATGTGATTGAAATAGAATTTATCACCCTAGATTTCTTAAAAAATGTCACATTTGTTCTCTGCTAGCATTAATCATGAAATTTTTACGTAAGGTGGAACGAAATTAGCAAATTAAATTTGAAATTTTATTCAAAAGGCTAATGGCTAATAAATGAATGTGATTTAACATAGCAGACATGCTTATGTATTAAATGTTAAATCGGTAGATTTATAATGAATGAATATTAATTATACCGAGAAACTATGCACTAAAAGGTTAAGTCAAATCATTTTTGACATTCAAAAAAGTCTTGACACGTTGCTAGACAACGTTCTTGATCTTCAATTAATTAATTAGTTAATTATATTTATTATTAACATATTTGAAACCTAATGGGTTACACACACAAAAAATAGTATGAGAAAATAAAATGAAAAGTTAAATCAAATAGGATTTGATTGCGTATAAGTTTTATGATATTAGAATAAAATTGTAATTTAAAAGGATTATAATTTTGACCTAATTAATTAAGTAGGGATTTAATTAAAATTGTCTAAGACTTATATGGTTTATTTATTAAAGTTTCGGATCATAGTAATACTTTATTTATTTAATTAGTTAAATAAATAAACATTATTATATTAAAACACTAGAATTTTAGTATAAAATGTATTTTATAGAGTTTGTGGTCTCTCTGAGATAAAATTTTAGTGAGCCTCCAAAATTTGTAGAAAAAAATAGACACATGGTGCTCAAAATCTTTTTTCCTTCTCAACCTTTAAAATTATTCTAAGGTTTTTCAAGGACTATTCTGTATGAATATCGTTAGAAACTGTACGCTTAACGATTTGTAATTTTCATATATGTCAACTCTTTGAGTTGACGGAAATTACTTTGGAAACACAATCAATTTAAAAAAAACTTTAATTTTCTTTTGATCAATAAAATATTTTTTATTTATTAATTTTTCTAAATATTTCAAACACCAAAATATGAAAAATAATTTTCTCAAAACAAAAAAAACCTGAGTAATATAATTTTCTCTAACTTTTATTGGCCCCATCACTCTCTCTCTCTAGTTTTTTGCTAGAGAGAATCTCTTAACACCCTTTTGTGTGGTTAGTTTCTGGGAGTAAGTCTTCCTAATTTGCCATTTAGCAATTCCTTTCGGCCCGAAAGTAGAGAAGAGCCTTACTCTTCTTAATTGTCCGGAGCGTGAGTTCTCCTCCCCTAAATCCAGGTGGTTTTTCTTTTTTTTCTTTTTTTTTATCTATTTTGTTTCTTTAGCATAGATCTAAGAGAAAAGAGGTTTTATTTTGATCTATTTTTAGGTTAGTTTTCCTTTATTCTTCTTTTGGGTTTGTGGTTTGTTGTTTTGTATGTGGGTTTTTAGAATTCTTGTGACTGCATGCACCAGAGTTTGTCCACCCTTACCGCCTGTTGAGCTCCAATATGTAACGGATCTATCTTGGCTGTGGAAAGATAGCCTTGTAGCTCGAATATGGAGGACCTTGGGGTTCTTTGTTGCCTTTTCTGTATAAGCGACCGATCTTAGGCAAAAGTGTTTGCCAGCAAGCTCTCCTTCGCATCTTCCTCAAGCAACGTTTGGCCAAAGATCTTTGTGGCTTTAAGCAGCCGATTTTAGTTTGGTTGTTGCTTGAGTGCTTGTAGGTCCGATGCTTCTAGTGTTTTTTTCGCTCTCCGGTGACCTTCCAGCCCTGAGGTATTTCCCAAGCCGCAGTGCCAAACCTAAGGCGTCTTCTGCGATCTGGCAAGCTAGAGTTTTGAGTTTCGGATTGGGGCTTGGGCTTTTAGGCTCTCTGCTTTGTATGTCTTGTTTTTGGGCCTGAATGTTTATGTTGGCCTGGGTGTTTTCTTTAGGCTTAAAGCCTGTTATCAATATTTTACAGCCTTCGACCAAAAAAAAAACTCAAGGTCAATTTACACCAAAGGAACTGCAACAGTCAAAATACTTTTAAACTGGAGAAATGCACAAATACAAAGATCCGATTGAACTATATTTCAACCTCGTTAGTATCAACATGAATTCTCAAATGTTAAAAAAAGAATTCATAGAGGCAGAAAAAGGCATCTAAGCAAATGGATGTACAACAACGTGCGCATGGAGCTCACAATAACTTTTAGCATGAAAAAACCTGTGAGCAGTCTCAGCAACACCGGCATGTGAAAAAATCTAAGCATGTATATGGTCTTGACTTTTCTTCAAGTTCTACGGCTGTCGGTAACCTTTCCAGTTTGTATATGTCGCTTCGAGCACAGCAGAACTCATATAGATTTCTGCATACTCCTTTACTGAATGGATACACCCGCTCAGGTATTCCCCTGCAAATCAGCAGAACTATTAATTCCACAAATAAATTAATGATGGAAAAAATAATAATAATATTATTATTATTACAATTGGCTTTGGCTGAGTGTCTGAGACCCAAATTCGGGATTTCACAGCCTTAAACTACTTTAGTTAAGCTAAACTTATTGGTACTAACGGTAAATTATACGGTAAATTATTTAGTTCTTTAGTGCTGCAATTTCATTTTAGCGACTACGAAACCACGCTTGGCAGTATTAATCAAATACCAAAAATACCGTTAGCACATCGTCCATAAATTCAAGTGAAGGTTTGAAAGAACATATAAGAGAGAATGTGCATCCAATAATTAATTGTATGTTTTTTAATCTTTAAACAAGCTGGTAAATGGGTAAAACAATATGTTGATATGAAGTCATAGAAAAGCACGACAGTATGACAAACCTTAGATATGGAATTCGTCTCCGTCTTACAAGTTCATAGGTAGTCTGATTTGTCAAAATAAGGTAGCTGCATAAAAAACGTAAGCTTTTATGCTCAAGAAAGCAGATAATGAGCTTTTTCTTGATAAAGTTTCATAAGAAAATTTTACATAATATAATCTAATATGATATAACATATTACTCAGCTTATCTATGATAAATTTTTTCTATATCTTAATAACCAAAAGACCTTGTGAAAGACAACATGATTGGGCCACTTGCCTGTCAAGTGAAGACAAGCGTCAGTTGTGTTTACAGGTAACCCCCAACAAGAGATAACGAGTTCGAGAGGCATGAGAGGAGCAGGCAATACTAATTAAAACCTCTTAGTAATAAACACGAGAAGAGATCTAATATCATGTATGAGTAAGAGTGTAGTCAATGATGAGGAAAGATGAAAAGGAAGGTAAAACTCCTTCCAACAACAAATAGTGAACAGGGAGGTTCTATTGAGAACTTGGGGATGTTGGCAAATATTGTTAAGAGGAAGCTACAAGGTAGGTGACATAATGACAAAGCAAATTGATAAGAGAGTCTAGTGCAAAGAAAATGCTGCTGAGAGGGAGATCATTGAAAATCAAGCCAAAAGGATCCAACATGAGAGAGCTGTTGTCAAAGTGGCAAAATAATGGACGGGTAAGTTTTATAAATATAAGTACCATCAACAACCAATAAAGGTATCTAGATTTCCATTGAAAAGCCCCAACCTCAGTTCACCAGGCCACTTCCCCCAAATCATCATCCCATAATCAATGATTATCACATAGACCTCTCCATTAGTCCATAATTAATCCATGACCATGTGACATAAATAACATAATTATCAAATTTGTAAAAACAATACATACCTATGGAAAAGCAAGAGGAGGAGAAGAAAGATCAAGGAAATTGATAAAATAACCAATAACAGTATCATGATTGCACCCTTCCACCTGCCAATGATAACTTCAGTTTAGGATTCAATCCAGTGTAAATTTCACAAAAATTAAAAGTTGACCCAACTGAAAATATCATCATGAAGAATTTTGGGAAAGTTTAGAGTATTCTTGTATTTTACTCTTAATTTTTACAATTGGTTTACATGACTATTTATACACAAAGAATTATATCTAAACAGAAAGTAAATAATAATTACAGAGATAATTACAGATCTTAATCAAATCAAATAATATCCCTTGAATCAACTAGAATCAACAAATAAGTCAACACATCATAACAACACTGGCACCAATAATGTTTAGTTTCACTTAAGTTTGTCCGATCCCACCTCCCCTCTCCATATCACTCCCGTCGTATTTGGTACCAATGAAGACAGTATAAAACATTAAAATTCAGAAAGACATTAAGGAAAGACATGAAAAGGATATCATACCAAGCCTTTGTGATGTTAGACTTCAAATATGCAACACAGAGTATGCCAGTCCATATGCACAATGCTGTTTCTCCACAAATATACCACCTAAGGTTGAAATCACATGTCACTAATAGGAAAAACATCAAAAGTATATAATAAGTTTATGGCAAAAGCATACATATTTAATTGATAAAGTTCATTAATTGGTCAGGCTGTCGAACTGAGTGAGAACATAAACATCAAAATCAAATTCACATATTCTTGCACTTCAATAAGAACACTAAAGTATACTTCCTTCCACAATGAATCAGGGTTAACTTTTCCACCATAATGTATAATTGCAGCTATCTACAAATTCAGCATTGGTGTGCAAGACTTTGTTACCTCTATTTTCCAATATTGAAAAATACTCTCCATTTGACTCAACCAATCAATAAGCATGCAAATTTTCCAAGTCCAATCCACCATTAAAATTAGTAAAAAAATTTAGACCCTATAATGAAGCTTAGGAGGAGAAAATGGAGCATGTTTTTCAAGGGGCAGTCAATTGCAAAATAAGGCGGTTGTGCAAGGGACCAAACTCCAAAGTAGTTTGTGCAGCAGTATAGCTGGAGGTGTAATTTGAAAAGGTGGTTTGTTATATAGCTACTAACTAGAGACATCATCCGCACAACAATCTATCTAGACTCTAGAGGTGACACTGTGACAGACAGCCAAAAACCTAACTGATATAGGAGTGCAGGTTTTCACAACCAATAACCTAATGTAGTTGAAAACATTACAACCTTGTATATAATGAAAGTATTACAAGTTACAACCTAATATGGAAAAATAAAAAATTACTTTTTAAATAAAAAAATTACTTATTTAAGTTTCCTATTACTAGAAATGGATAAAGGAAGCACAATACTTGCAAATAGATCCCCTCTAAGACAGGCGAGTCAAACTATGGACTTATATAATGCCTACAGGCAAGAGTATCTACTACAACAATTAATCTTGGACATCACCATTTGCAAATTGAGCTGAATGGATAAACACTTGAATCTAGATCAGCAAATGGAAAATAATTTTTGGGTAAATGAGATTAGAGTCTAGATGAATATGAATCTAAAGAAGCTACCATTCTGTGTAAACCATGGTCCATTGAGGATATCAAGACACTAACTCACCAAAACCGACAATGGTTTCCCTGGCCGATGCAAGTTCCAAGCCAAACACAATGATGATCAAATTGAAGAACACATTTGTCACAATCATGGCAATGCTTTGCTCGTGGAGGCTGAAATATCAAAAGCCATAAATATAAAATAAAAAACATCAAAGCAGCAGTCAAAAGGCATGTTTGGATAATCAGCTACTTTACTTTCACTTGCTAATTCTTTAACATAGCACAAGCCCACAAAGCTCGTTTCTTATGCCAACTTTTGGGTTTATTAGAAAGCTAGAATTATAACCAACAGTAGATAGGCAGCAGAATAGCAGAAGGAAAACATATTATGCAGTGGGTTTGCAGTGCAGTTAACAAAACTGTTAGCATCACACATTCTCTATTTGACTTGTATTATTTTTAGTTATTTGAGTTGATTCCCCACTCTGGCAATATGAATCCACAGGCCAAATAATGCAAATCAAGATTCAATCTAATGAATTGGAATTGAATCAAGCAAACAAATTAGTTCTTGCATTCTTCCCTACAAGTTCAAAATTCAATACTAACTTCAATCTTACTTGAAAAGAGCCACTATCCCTTCCCAAGCAATCTAAATTATGATTAAAACAAAAGGATAACACATACCTACAGTAAACAAAACTAAACAAACCAAACTGTCATGCATGCATCTGCATCTTCTACTTTCATTCCAGTAATCCCCCAAAATCACAGTGGATTGGTAGTAAACCTGAAGGAAATTATTTTCTCTCACCCAACAATCTTTCCCTCGCCCCCATCCCCCCCCCTCTCTCTCTCTGTGTGTGCGCGCGTGCATGCATGGAGGTATTAAGAGTTAGGAAGTTACTTTCACATTGTGACTTTTGAATATTACAGCTATTTATTACAACTTTTTAATTTAACCTGTTGAGATTCTTTCCGTAAATAGCGTAGATTTGTAGTGATAATTAGGGATATGATTATGTGATATGATTGGAATATGATTAGACTATAATTAGATAATTAATTTAATTTCTTACCTTGTACTCTTGTAAGTGGTATATATATACTCCAATTGGCTTGAGGGGAATAATCAAGTATTTTCTTTCAAAACTTCTGCTTTCTTTTTCTTCTTTTCATCATCAATTTCATAACCCACTATCTTCCCTTTTTTCTCATTCTCTCTTTACTCTTCCTAATTGTTTGGCAAATGTTAGTGAAGAATTTTAGGGAAATTTAGAGTATTCTTGAATTTCACTTTTTATCTTTACAATTGATTTACATGACTATTTATACACAAAGAATTATAGTTAAACGGAAAGCAAATAATCAAATAATAATTACAGAGATAATTAAAGATTCTAATCATATCCCTGCAATCAACGAATAAGTCAACACTCCCTCTCAAGTTGGTGCATAGATATCGCACATGCCCAACTTACAAATCAAATTATAATAGATCTTATTGTTGAACCCTTTAATAAACACATCTGTAAGTTGCCGGTAGAAGTCACATGAACTAACATTGAGATTGATCGGCACTTCGTTAAAGAAAAATTAACAGATGGTATCTTGAGTTTAGTTCAGATGGTATGAGAAAAATTAACATTGAATGAAAAGTGAAATAATCAATCTCAATGTAAAAAATTAACATTGAATGAAAAGTGTAAAAAATTAACAGTTTATTTTCACATGAAAAATTAATTTTTCTTTAACGAAGAGCCGATCAATCTCAATGATAGTTCAGATGGTATGAGAAATAAATCAATCTCCCTACCAATCTCTGGTATCTTCCGATCTCCATAGACTCACCAGCTCCTGCTTCCATCTTGTGATTATTTTCAATGGGAGATTCTGCTGGTTTACACTCCAATATACCAGTTTCTTCCAAAAGATCCAGAATGTAATTTCTTTGGGAGATTAAGATTTCTTTTTCAAATCTAGCCACTTCAATACCTAGAAAATATTACAGTTTTCCTAGATCTTTGATTTCAAATTCTTGAACCAACAATCTTTTTAGTTGAGCCATTTTCTCTTTGTCATCACCTGTCACCACTATATCATCAATATACACAATAAGAGGAATGATCTTACCCTTGTGATGTTTGATAAACAGAGTGTGATCAACATTACTCAGTTAGCAATCAAAGGACATCATGACTCTACTAAACCTATCAAACCAAGATCTGGGAGGTTGTTTTAACCCAGATAAAGCATTTTTTAACTTGCACACCCTTCCTTGTGCCTTCTCATCAGCGAACCCAGGAGGGATTTCCATGAACACTTCTTCTTGTAAATCTCCGTGGACGAAAACATTCTACATCAAATTGTTATAAGTCCCAGACCAAGTTGATTGTGCAAGATAATAGGACTCTGATTGAGTTCATTTTTACAGCTGGAGCAAATGTCTCTTGATAATCCACTCCATAGGTTTAGATGAATCTTTTAGCAACCAATCTGGCCTTACCATTCAATTGTACCATTAGCTTTGTGTTTCACTATGAACGCCCACTTACAGCCAACGAGTTTCTTCCCAGGTGGGAGGGTGACAAGCTCTTAGTTCTCATTTTTAGCCAATATTTTCATCTCTTCAATTATTGCTCCCTTCCATTTAGGATCTGCAAGAGCTTTCTTCCAATCTTGTGGAATAGATACAGAGTAAATAGACAAGGCACAAGCTCTATAGGAGAAATATAAGGATTCATAAAGTTAGTAATAGGGTGTTTAGTACACGATCTTATCCCTTTTCTTTGTGCAATAGATTTATCTAAGTCATTGGAGCATTCAAGAGTTGTGGATAACTCACCAGAAAAAGATTCTCGACTCTGAATAGATTGCATAATGGTTTTTTCTGCCTTGTCTCTCCTCAAATACCTTCTCAAATTTGACTTGTCCAAACATCCAATTCTCTCCCCGTGATCGGACATCTCCCCCTGTCTACTAGAACTCAAACTCTCTAGCAGAATCATATCATTCAGAATCACATTTTCTTTCTCATTATTCTCCCCCTAAAGAGGTGAGTAGGTGGTAATGAAATAAGGTTCAGTTTCTCGGAAGGGAACATCCATATTGACAAAGTACTTCCTAGATAGAGGGTGATAATACTTGTATCCCTTCTGTCTCGGAGAATACCCAACAAACACACATTTAAAGGCTTTGGGGTCCAACTTTCCCGCTGTCCTAGTATAGACAAAGCACACACACCCAAATAGTTTTGGTAGAACAATGTATGAATTCTTTCCTTGTAGAACCTCCAAAGGACTCATAAAGTCAAGGGTCTTGAGAGACATTCTATTGATAAGCAGATACAAGGATTGCATCTCCTCAATATGCTTTGGGTAGGTTCATGGTGTACACAAGAGATCGAACTACCTCTAATAGATGCCTATTTTTTCTTTCAGCAACGCCATTTTGGACACTAGTATAAGGACAACTTGTCTGGTGTACTATCCCATTATTCTCCAAATAAACAGAAAAAATACTCTCCATGTATTTTCTTCCATTGTCAATTCGCAAAATCTTCACCTTAGTATCAAATTGAGTACAAATCATCTTATGAAAGGATTGAAAACAAAAAAAGACATCAGTTTTAGCTTTAATCAAATAGACCCAAGTCATTCGAGTGCAACAATCAATAAAAGTGACAAACCATCGACTACCAGATAAGAAGATAGTTTGAGTAGACCCCCAAATATCAGAATGAATAGCCACAAAAGGAATTTGGCTTTTATTATGACTCAAAGAATAGGAGGTTCTAGTGTACTCAGCATACTCACAAGCATCACAAAATAAAGAACCAAACTGAATTCTATCAAACAAACTAGGATAAAATTTTTCTAAGACAAAAAATGATGAATGCCCTAACCATCTATATCACTGTATTATTTCCTGATTGACATATTTATTTTCTCCAAAACAGGCTTGAGATATCAAAGAACCTGGATCACCTTTCAACATGTATAAGTCATCATACAGCCTACCATTGCCAATCCTCTTCCTTGTGAGAAGATCTTGAATAATATAATAATCAGGAAAAAAAAATTCAATTTTACAGTTAAGAGCATTGGTGATAGCACTGACAGATAAAAGGTTGACAGAAAAGCGGAGAACATGAAGGACAAATGATAATTTAATATTGAGTGCACAAATAACAGAACTTGTTCTGGATATGGAAGTAAAAGAGCCATCAACAATTCTGATACTATCTTTGATTAGAGAAGGAAAATAATTGAGAAAGCTTTTAGAAAAACCTGTCATGTGTCTATTTGCACCAGAGTCAATAATCCATGGAATATTATCAAGAGAGGAAGCATTACCTAACTTTACAAAGTTAGATGTGGTACCGGAAGATGAAGAGGTGTCAATATGAGACATGAGGCGCTTAAGACTCTGAATTTCATTAGGGGAAAGGAACTCAACTGCTGTTATCTCCTTAAAGTGCTCTTCCACAATTTCTGCTAAATTAGCTTGAGTTCTGGAGGTACTTCATTTCCCCCCATAGCCTCTAGTGGGACGACCATGTAACTTTCAACAAGTCTCCTTGGTATGTCTCGATTTCCCACAATAGTCACAATGCAGATGATCTTTCTCAGAATTAGGAGGCTGTGGTGTATTCAAACTAGTAGCTAACCTAGCCCTTTCAACTGGTGCAGTATAGAGCATAGCATGTCGACGACTTTCCTCTTATTGAACATGGGCGTGGGCCTCTTCTAGAGAAGGAAAAGGATTTCTTTCCAACACTTGGACCCGAATCGGATCATATTCATTATTCAACCTTGCAAGAAAATCATAGACCCGCTACTTTTCAATCATTGTCTGAAACTTGACTGCATCTCTAGTGCAATCTACCTGGAAATCCTGATAGTAATTAAGTTTCTGCCATAAGCCACATGATTCAGAATAAAATTGGGAGATAGTCATTTCTCCTTACTTAGTACCATGGATCTTATTCTGAATATCATAAATTTGGACATTATTCCCAATCTTGGAATAAGTCAAGGACAAGGCCTTTCATATTTTTGCAGCAACATCAATTAACAAATAAGACTTAGAGATATGAGGTTGCATAGAGTTAAGTAAACAAGAATCATCAGTAATTGAATCACGTGAATGAAGGACATTTTAATTTAAGAAAATGTGCAGGAAGGATAAATTGAAATATTAAATCTCTTAGTTGTGTATTTAGTAATAGTAAGTTACGTGAATCTTACTAAATATGGTATATGTATGTGAACATGTGAGTGTGTAGGCCCACCTTGTTCCACCATTATGGTATCATATTAAGACTATCAAATTGGAATCAAAGCAAAACTGTAGAAACATAATCTTTGATATCTATTCCAATAGAGATTATAACATATTTATTCATGAGAGACTGTATCTAGAAAGGAAAGGAAATCAAGACTATGATCATGCAATCTCTAAGATTAAGCAACTAATTCATCTATCAATTTTTACTTTCTATATTAACATATTTACTTCCTATAACCTATAACAGTCCCCCTCAAGTTGGAGCATAGATGTTAATCATGTCCAACTTGTTACATATATAATCAACTCGAGTCCCATTTAGAGCTTTAGTGAAGACATATCCTAGTTGTTTTCCAGTTCGAATATGTCCTGTTGAGATTATCTTTTGTTGGATCTTCTCACGAACAAAATGACAATCAATCTTAATGTGTTTAGTCCTCTCATGAAATACTGGATTGGAGGCAATGTGAATAGCTGCTCATTATCACACTACAACTTAGCAGGCACCGAATTTGTGAACCCAACCTCTTCCAACAGTTGACGCACCCACAAGACTTCACATACGGCTTGTACCATGGCTCGATATTCAGATTTGGCACTAGAACGAGACCACATTTTGCTTCTTACTTTTCCATGAGACCAGATTACCTCCCACAAAAACACAATATCCAGTAGTTGACATCCTATCAACCTTCGAGCCTGCCCAATCAGCATCAGAAAAGCATTCAATATTTGAGTGTCCATGGTTACCATAGAAGAGGCCTCATCCTGGAGCCCCTTTCAAGTGGCAAAGAATCTGTCCCAGAGCATCCCATTGAGCAACAGTAGGAGAGGACATAAACTGACTTATCACTCACTGAATATGCAATATCAGGACGAATCACCATCAAATAATTCAACTTGCCAACTAATCTTCTATACATTTCAAGATCTGCAAATGGCATTGAAGGTTAGGAGTCATTAGGACACTACAAGGCTTAGAATCCAATTTTCCTGTTTCTGCCAACAAATCAAGAACATATTTTTTTTAGATAAAAAGATGTCTTTCTTACACCGCATAACTTCGATGCCCAAAAAATATTTCAAAGAGCCCAAATCCTTTGTACGAAACTGTGTTTTAAGAAATTTTTTAAAAAGATGTGATGCCAGCAACGTCACTTTCTGTGGTAACGATATCATCCACATATACTACAAGTAAAATTACTCCACTATCATAATTTCTATAAAACATTGAGTGATCGCACTTATTCATCTTCATTCCAAACTGTTGGATCATCTCACTAAACTTGCCAAAACCATGCCCGAGGACTTTGTTTCAAGTCATAGAGGGATTTTTAAAGTCTACAAACCTTGCTTGATTCTCCCTGAGCAACAAAACCAAGTGGTTGCTCAATATAAACCTCCTCCCGAAGATCACCATAGAGAAAAGCATTTTTAATATCCAGTTGATGCAAAGGCCAATCATGTGTAGCTCCCAAGAAAATAAAAAGTCGAACAGATGCGAGCTTAGCAACTGGAGAGAATGTATCAGAATAGTCAACTCTATAAGTTTGAGCATAACCTTTAGCCACGAAACGGGCCTTGAGGCAACAATAGATCCATCAGGGTTTACTTTCACTGCAAATACCCATTTACACCCAATAGCCCGCTTTCCTAAGAGCAAGGACATCAACTCCCAAGTACTATTAGCGTCTAGCGCCATCATTTCCTCTTCTATTGTAGCACGCCAATCAGGATGGGATAAAAACTCAATAACAGTTTTGGGGATTGAAATAGAATCTAAAGCAGTGGCAAAACAATGCGAAGAAGAGGATAATTGACCATAAGAGACAAAAAACGAAATAGGATGAGTGCAAGTACGTTTACCTTTGCGAATAGCAATGGGCAAATTCAGATCAGACGGTGAAAGATCAGTGGGAGCAAGATCTGTCGACGAAGAAGCAGATAGCGGAAGGTGCAGGATCATTGGTAAGATGATCATCCATTCCGATACTTCGTAAATAAATAAGGATAGTCTTACTTCAATCCAAAATATTAGATTCATTTAATTTGTGTTCCGTGATTTTAGTCATCACATGAATCACACCAGCTATGGTGGTTTTAACTTCAGCCATGAGAACAACCAACCCAAAGCAATAGCAACAAAAAAACACAGAACAGGGGGTGAACGGTGCCCGAACGTGAACAATACCAAAAAACACCTCCACCCAACACCCAAATGGCAAACGAACCACAGATCTGACAAGGGAACTGCGACGCGACTCCGACGATGGTGACCGGAGCAACGACGGACAGGCGACGCACCTCCACGCGCCAGCTAGTGTGACGGCCGCAGAACTTTGTTGTGGCGCCTGAGGCTCACTCGCCGGCCGAACACCTGTCGGCTCTTCAAGGAAGCTTTGCCAGCGCTCCGACGTCCTTCCTAGGTGGCCAGTGAGATCCAAATGTTACCCTATATGGGTAACCCAAATAAATAGATCCCTAAGTCTCAAAAAAATTTTTAAATTTCTATGGGAGAGGCTCTGATACCATATAGAAAGGTACTCTTTGATATCCATTACAATAGAGATTACAACATATTTATACATGAGAGACTGTATCTAGAAAGGAAAGGAAATCAAGACTATGATCATGCAATCCCTAAGATTAAGCAACTAATACATCTATCGATATTTACTTTCTATATTAACATATTTACTTCCTACAACCTATAACACTAACAAAGGTCACATCATTCCTAACCTCAAAAGGCTAGCGAAGAGCCTTACAATACTTCCTAAGGTGCTATAAATCCTCTAGCTTCCAAAGATCAGTGAAAACCCTCGCCACCTTTCCAAAGTGTTACGAGATGTGTCAACCTCTTGCAAGGTTCGTGAATACCATCATTAGGGGTGACAATTTTAGACACAACCAGTGAATATAACACGAAACGACACAAAAAATAAAATGTCTTATTTGTGTCGAAATCGTATCAACCCATTCATGATATACTAGTAATCATGTCATGTCACAAATTGATATGCTAACTCGATTTGGCATATTTATGACAGTTTATTATGTATGTCATATGACCAATGACCCATCAACTTGTTTTGACTTATGAACCCCTAACCCGCAAGTAGATATTTTTGTTAAAATATTAATTAGTTAAATAATGAAAAATCACTTTAACTTGATTATATTTTCATATATTATTAAATTTATGCATTTAAAAATCAATATATATAAGGTTCACATAATATATTATTTTATAAATATTAAAAATATTATATTGTATCAAAATGTGTACAATCAGTAATATTGAGTCATGTTCAAACGTGCTAAATGTGTAGAATCATGCTAAATGGGTTTATTCATGCCAAATTGTGTTATGAGTCATATTGTATCGTATTAACCCAATACGATTTAAATTAATCGTGCCATATCATGTAAACCATTTAAAAAAACAACCGTGTTAGTATTTAGAATTTTTGATATAATTCATTAATCACCATGTTCATGTTAAACTTCACTTATCTTCATGTCGGATTCATGCAAATACAAACACGACGCACCAACTTGAATTGCCACCCCTAACCCTTGTTGCACTTTCCAAAAGTGTTACAAGAATCCTCGCCTCCTCTAAGGTTAAGAAACCCCTGTGGAACTTTTAAGGTTCTGGGAGACTCACTGACCTCCTCTAAGGTTGGTGAAGACCTTCACAAGGTTTCCTAGGTTCTTGCAAGTTGCTTTGCCTTCTAGTTAAACCCAACTAAAGTGAAGCTTACTCCTTGAAGCTATTGTTGCCTATAAATAGTCTGTAAATAGTCAAGTACTTTGAGGCACACTCAACTGATTGAACGTCATTGACACGCCCACATCACTCACAAGTTACCTCAAGTGCCAGAAAATAGGTTTAGCATGCAAACAATACAATAATATAAGGAGCTAATTCTTCTCATGCAATTAATGCTGCCTGAAAAACTAGTTATTCAGTGTGCCTATATTTTTCTACCATTGTGGGTGCACATGTCAATTTTGAGTGAGGCATTTGACATAAAGACAAGCAATAAAATGAAAGTAGGACTTAGTCTAAGTTTAGATTGACAATTATGGCCATCGTTTAAGCTTTAGATCAATTTTTAAAGCTGAATTTTTATACGATGATAATCGACGCCATCAATTGTCATTCCATATGCAATCAGACTTCAATGAACACTAGTTTAGAAAACTTTTGAGATGATATAAGTGGGTGACTCAAATCAAAATAGAACAATATATTACAATAAACAATATATGGGAATTTGTTTCCGATTGATGTGGAAAAATGTTGCTTGTTAATTGAACAATTAAGAGGGTACAAAAAAATTTTATATTCATGCTGCCACATGTATCATACGAGTTCAAACATAGACAAGACATCAATACCTGTTCAACATTGCAATAGGAACATGTCAATGTTCTGCAAAAGCCAAAATAACATATCCATATTATTTCTAAATGAAATATTAAAATTAAATATCTTCACTTTTCCCAATATCATAAGAAATTACATGAAAATGAATTTACTTGCATTAGAAGTTTAGAACATAAACCATCTCCATTTGTATTCATTTACTATCACTTTGTTGAATATAAAGTTTCATTAATACAAGATTGCATAGTGACTAGCTACAATATTTCTTTAAAAAAAAGAAAAGGCAAATCCAAACTCTCACAGCTTTTAGTATAATAACAATATAGTATCAGAAGCTGCATGTAAATGTCAAAAAAAAAACATTGGTGATTCATGGTTCCAATATTGCAATTGATATGCAATCTACTACACAGACAAAAGAAAATAAATGAAATAAAAATCTTTACTGCACATAATTATGCGGACTCCCAATGGCTTTATTATCTTCCCTTTTCACAACAAAAAAAAAGTTGCACTCTTCTGCATCAGGTAAGCTTCTACGTTTGAGATAATAAACACGGTTGATTGCCAAGAAATTATCATTTTCAAGTACACCAAACATCACGATATACTTAATAGGCATCTACTTTTTAAAACTATCATATTGGATTTTTGACCCATGTGATTACAAAATGGCATGATAACTATCAATTGAATAAAAATTCAGTATAAAATGCTAACCCTCTAGCTTATCACATGAAAGACCAACAGTCTAATTACATTGAAGCGACTCAGTTGTAATTAGCAACGATAAACATGAATTCCTCAAAATACCATACAGACATGGGTGATGATTGACAATTATAGTCATCATGAGACCAAGAGGTTTACAAAGAATCTCTTTTGATTTTCACATACCTAACAGATGTTCCAGAAGGATACATGTCCAGAACAAGCTTCATCCAAGATGTTACATTACCTCCCACAGGAGTTATTCCTGATTGGCTCCCATCCACAGTGATAATCAAGTTTCCATCTTTACTTGAAACAGATCGTCTTTGCTTAAACATTAATAGTTAGTAACATCAACCTAATGTACATCAATCTTTATTAATAATTGGCATATTAAAATATAGTTTCAAATTAGTGCTTACTTTGAGGACATTGATGCTTTTGCAAATACTGCATTCTTCTCATTTAGAGCCCTCATTGCATCCATTACATAGCTATAAGGAACAGGGACGAGAGAAAATGAATAAACAAGAACATTAGGCAAATAGGAGAATCACGACATAAATTTATGTGCTATAATCACAAAGCATATTTCATCAGGAGAAGTGTAACTGTATTGATATTTACCCAGGGGAAGAACCAGATGTGACAAAGTATTGAATCAAAGTTGCAACAAACAACAAGAAATATAAAGCCATGTACCTGAGAATGATCAAACCAAAGAAGATTAGAAAGATAATTTTTTTGTAGGGACATTATAATTGCACATTTACAGTGCAAAATGAAAAGGCACAGCAAAAATATTAACAAATTTCAAAAAGAAAGAGAAAAGGACAAAGTAACACCTTTTTGAATCATAAGATAGACTCGTCGCTATGCAAATTATCACTACCTTTATTTATTCGCATATGATAACTAGTAAAATATAGGTTCATATAAATGTGTTCTTTTTATTTTCTTTTCCACAAAATTCAATACTTTGGAAGACAAGTGTTTGGGAGAGAACATTGATGTGATAAAAGCATACTTAAACATCTCAAACTGTCTTGCTAACTTGTAAGAAAGTAATATTCCCTACAAAATGTTAACAAATTCAAGCTGTGGGATTTCAGCAACAGTGGTTTGTATTTTCTCCTTCCCTTAAGTTAGACGCTTTGGGGAAGGAGCAAAGGGAGGGATCTGAAGTTAATTAAAGTAAAATGAGTGCTTGATGCACATTTTAAATTATACTATCCAATTCCAATAACCTAATTTATTTACAAGATCTTACCTACATAATTCCCAACTAAAATTGCTATTCTAAAATAGCAAATACTCAATACCTTTAATTTTCTTGAGGTCTTATATCATATAACAATATGCAGTTGGCTAGTCAGCTAACGTGTTGCAACTTGCAAGTTCTTCATTTTACAGTCAAGTGTAACACTACCCTCATTCATCAATCCAAAAATATCACATCTTAACTCATGATCACAACTAAACATCGAATGTAAATTCAATTTATTTTTCATTCACTCAAACTGAACGACACAACTTCACATAATGGCTCGATTATTAGTCCCAAATTTGCAATCTTACCTAATGATAAATTTTCAAATTGGGATAGAGAAGGCAACAATTATTGCCTTAAAAGATAAAACATACCAAGGGTCTTCCTTTATTTTATCTATCAAATCATTATCGAAAAGAAAGAGAATTCCAACATATATCAGATGCAGTAGCACCAATGCCACCTTCAACCCCAATGAAGATCTCCTAGCTACAATTAAAAACAAGGTAAAATTAGTCAGAAAGGAAATTTTAAATTTTTTTAAAAAAAGGAAAGCCATTATTAACAAAAATAATACAAAATAAATATTATGAACAAATGGAAAGTCAAAAAGGGAGGAGCAAGGGGAAAGAAAAAGTACCAGGGTTGGCCAAACAAGGGGAAATACGGTAACATCGATCAAGCGCTCCATTAAAAGAGCTTTGGCACAAACTAGTCATAAAGTTACTGTATGCAAAATCTGCTACAGATATTTAACCAAAAATTAGTGGCAATGAAATTATCTTACTATTGAAAATAAGGAATGTAAATAGATGAGGTGGCTGGTGCATAAAATTTTCTTTGAATAAATAGGAAGAAAACTATATAATTATATTATCTAGTTTCTTCACAAATTAAATTATATTCTAACTCATTACTAGGTTTACTAATTCTAATAGTATCCCACCATTGAAAATAACGCCGGTAATCCATACTTATTCGAGATGAAAATTCGTTGCCAAATGTAAATTTTTGTTCGGGAAAAGAAAAAGCAAAAACTGTTCAGTAATATCAACGAATTGAACATTTTGCAAAAGATATTGTGTTTTGTGCACAAGAAAAATTAATGATTCGATAAAATTTTACTAATTTTATCAATGTAGAGCAACAAAAAGCTAATCAGAAATCAAATTAAAAAAAATAAAAAGCAAGTTTGTAGCAGATGAAATATCATAATCTTACTTCAACATCCATCTAAGAAAAAAACAAAAATTTCACCTCACCCACGCTAACGATGAACCGCGCCAACGATATGGACAGAGTAGTTAGGCTACTTGCCTACCTCGGTTTAATTACAACAGCCACGGCGGCTACGGCGTTTGAGTGGCGACGTCGACGCCTGAGACGGCAACTGCGAACAAAAATGATGTGAGAGAGAACCAAAATCCAAGCGAGTTGGAAAAAATAAATAGTGAAATAGATCACAACAGAGACTCCCTCTCTCTAGACATCTCTCCTCGATTGAACGACAGTTCTAAGAATTGGTGGTCCCAAATTTAATTTGCTTAAAAACGACGTAGTGCATCACATGGATACACACTTTCTCCCGTTGAACGACAGTTCTAAAATTTGGTGGGCTAAGACTAACCTAAAACCTTTTTGAAGGGGATATTTGGGACCGTGTTGCAGCATTTCTTTTGAAAAAATTACTAATTAATCTTTATGTACTCGCTAATTAATTTTTTATAGAAATATCAATGGACTTAAAAACACTTAATATTTATATTATTTTGTATTATAATTTAAATATTTAAATTTTAAATAAATTAATTTAACATTTATATTTAAATATAATTTTTAAAATTTTTAAAATTTTTTTTATGCATTTCACACTTTAAACAATAATAAATTTTTAATTTTATTATAATAATTATAAATATTTTATAGCAGTTAAATTATATAATCTAAAATAATAATATGTATAAAATAATTAAAAATAATAAATTTATTATAAAATTTTTATAATTATTATTATAAAATAAAATCTATTTATTATTAAAATTATAAATTGCAAAATTTAACTATTAGATTATTATTATTTTTAGAATTAAATATATTAATTAATTATAATTAAGTATGAGTTGATATTATTTTTATATATAAAAATTAATTTATATTTAAAAAAATAAAATATTATATTTAAAATATTATTTAAACTCTTATATTTTTATTTTTAAAAATAAATTAAAATTACATTTAAATATGAAAAATTAAATCAATTCATTTAAAATTTAACTATTTAAATTAAAATATAAAATGACGTAAATATTGAGATTTTTTTAATTAATTGAATTTTTTTAAAAATATATTAAAATATTTCTAAAATTTTAAAATGTGTATTAATTAATTTTCCTATTAATTTTAACTGTATTCATAAAAAAACCTATAATATCTTTGATATAAAAATATTAATTAATAAATATTTTTATAAAATTAATAGATGAAATAATAATTTAAATTCTTTTCATTTAAAATAAATTAAAATTTTGCATAATTTTATAAAAATTTATTTAAATTATTTTCTTACAAATTGAATTATGTCAAACAAAATAAATAAATTACAAGATCAACTAGAAAATAAGTAATTAAAAAAATTCAGCCCCCTTGTCTAGGCAAATTCAAAATTTGTATTATCCTAACAAATTTTTGATGAATTAGCAAAGGAAAAACAAGCAGAAAGTATTACACACCGTTTTTTTTCCTTCTTTAATATTTAGACATTAATATGCACTTCTCGACCTTATATTTTTTCCTTATAGAGTTCAGTGGAAAAAGATAAATTTAATCTGTTAGGGTTAATCTAGAAACTCATTACAGTCAATCTTCCCCAATAGAGGTCAATATTCTAGTTAATTTCTGAGCTCTCATTCAGTTTGATGATAACAAACTATTATGCTCAATCTTTAATGGAATTCTTATAACTCGTAAATATTAACAACCTAGCTCAGAAATCAAAATAGTAGAATCCGTGGTTAGATCTAACCAAACGAAAAAATTTACAAAATAACTCAAAAGAAGGGCAAAACCCCAACACAAGAAAATAGACTCAAAACAACACATAAATAAGATGGAGTTAGGAGATAACATTCGAGAGGTTATTCTAAAGTGACAGAAGACCTAGATGAAAAAGGGAATAAACGAAAAAGTAAGACCAAATTTATGTTGCTTTACAAAAGAGAACAAATTACGCTCTTGTTGATCATCTACCAGGCCTACCGGTGGTAGGCTAGGAAGAACTATTCGCTCATTAATTGAGGAGCCCTAATTTTGAAGATTGTAGTGTTAGCAAGGTCGCGAAAAAAAATAGTGGGAGAAAGGAGTGATTGCAGACACCAGACCGACCACCTCAGGAATCCTAGTAGAAGCCATAAGAGGAGCAAGACGATTGGATTGGAAAATTAGAGATTACAAAGAAGAGAAAGAGCAAGGTAGCAGAAGCAGAGCAAGAGGTAGTGCAACAAGCGAAAGTAAAAGCATAAGTTTGAAATGAAAAGACAAAGAAAGAACGTTTTGACAAAATTTTTCTAGAATTGCATGGTAATAATTGGAGTATCAAAATTTACTCCCTTATAAATCATGAAATAATTAATAAGCGGGTAAATGGACACTTGATGATGGTTGAGCTCCAAGCGCCCGGGCCTTGGCGAAATCCAAGTTAGAAAGATAGGGCTTAAGCTCTAGGAGGGTCCAATGCACGACTATAAGCCTCGTATAGGATCAGGGTCAGTCTAGAGGAACCGGGCTGGACATGAATTTGTCCTTAAGATCCTTGCTCTGAATGCCCATTCCTCTTCACGGTAAAACAAACCCCGTAATGTTTGAAATCGTGTTCAGGTGGTATAGAGGGAATTAAATAGCTGTTTGACAAAAAAAAAAAAGATGTTGTACGTCCGTACATACTACCAACGTAACTGTGGCAGGAGGATAGAATGCAGAATGATGATTACACGTCACTGGAATATAAAAGAGAAAGGAAATAAAATGATATAAAAAAAAAAAAAAAAACCAAACTTACAAAAGTTATATTCTGAATCTAGACCAATTCTTAAATCTCAAACATCATTATTGAATCTCAAACATCATTATTTTATAAAATTAAAATTTTTAATCTTTTTATAAAAAAATCTATTAATCTATTTTCAATATTTAGTTTATATAACTTTAATTATACGCATTATTTAATATTTATAAATTAAAATTTAAATATTAGTTAGTGTTTCCGACTAAAATTGAAATAAATTATTTTTTAATAAATTACTAAATAATTTAATTTTATAAAATATGACGATATTCATTCTAATATAAAAAATCAATAAGTAAATTTTTTAAAAATATATTATCTAATATATAAAACCATAAACTCTAAATATTATTTTTTTACAATATCCACCTACTTTTTTATTCAAAAAATATAAATTATACTTATAATTTTAAAATTTCAATTTCGAATATCACAGTTATTTTTTTATTTTCAAAAGTAATTCACTCTTAATTTATATTGTTAAAAAGTGATAGTTTTATATAACTCTATTTATATTACTAAAATTATATGTTAGACTATTTATATTTATAAAAATAAAATTTAAATTTTTGAAAAAAAATGTTAATTGAATTTAATAGGTTATAGGCTAAATTTTTTTAAAAAAATTAATATATATAAAATTAAATAGTGTTTATTCGCTTAATAAATTAAATTATCCAAAATTTTCTTATAAAATTCTAATATATGATAGTTTATCCAACTTGTAAAATTATATGCATGTAAATTTTTTATGATTGTTTTAAAATTCAAATTGAGAATTTTATCTTTAATATTGATATAGATATAAATTTTTGTATCATGTTTTCTGATATTAAGTGATTAATATACTCATTTGTTAATTAGAGCAGTTATTTTTATATTAAAATCGAATACTTAAAAGTGATTCTTCTCTTACATTGCTAAAGGATCTTGCTTTGAATTTATTAATATAATATATATATATATATATATATATATATTTTAAAAATATAAAATTTTATAGCAAAATTGAAGGCCATACTACAAAATAAAATTAAACCCTGACTTAAATTTCTGAATCCGCCTCTCACCATGGCCTTACCCTTAAGACAGAATCATATTATAAAGGACACAGGCGTATGGAAGTTAGAAATCTTAACAACAGGATACTATCAAAAAGGGGAAAAATAATCATGCCCGTTAATTGTCAAAAATATAAAACCGCAGTATAGTATTTTCTTTTTCAACTTGTTCCTATTAAATAGGGGTAAAAATAAAGGAAAACCCATACATTATCCTCCAGGATATCACATGTGCTCATACACTCACGAAGATGTTGTGATAGTCAAAAAGGAGGGAAAAAAAAATAAAAATTCCTATAATATGATACTAAGCTTAGGAAATTAAACTACATTCTGAGTTACATTTCCATCTGTGCTGCCATTCCTTTCTCAGGATAGAATACAACAATTTCTACAAGCATGGAATGGAAAATTTTGTTGAACCACATTATTTCCTATTGCAAACAGCATTCCATGAGGCCTTCAATCTATATTTTTCATATTGATCAGCTTATAATTTTGTATAGTCTCCTCATCTAATCAAAGCCTCAAAAATACGCAGCAAATGAATCCTAATTATCAGTGAACTGACCTCCTTTCCTGCCATGTGTCCTACTAGTTTGCTTATATTCTGAATACCCAGAGGCGTCTCCCTCTCGACGGGTCACAATTCTAAGAGGATGAGCTTCTGTGTTGAAAACCCACTCGTCTAATGAGATGACTGAAGATGGTGAGAAAAGGAGATAGAGATACTTCAGCGTCTCTGCGAGGAAAAAGCTTTGCATCATATTGTCTTTGACACCGGTATTGACCTGAATAACAAAAGCGAGGATTTAATTACTATAATCCACCTTTGCCAAATAACAACATTTGACTCTCTTTTACAAGCATGATACTCTTTTAAGCCAAAGTAGAAATGAAGGAAGAGTGAGTTCATTCTTTTGTTCCCATCCAATTATTTAAGACTTCTTATTCAAAATCACAAAATTAATAGAAGAAAAATATAAATTTAGTGTGCTTATTGTTTACTGCACAAATTTACCATCTAATCCTGCTCCCAACTTCTCTCTTAAAAGTCTGCTAGCAAGAATTCCAATAACCATCCGCTTCATTAAACACCAGTCCAACCCACCACTACATCTATATTATTTTATGTTTGAAATCAATAATAAAAAATATTTAATTACATAAAATTTTATGTTGCTTTTCATAATATAGCTTCTAATAGTTAGTAACTAATGTTAAAATAAAAAATAAGATTTAATAAATTATAATTAACAATATTTACTTTTATTTTAGTTGGTTTTTAATATTTAATGTATAAAAAAATACATGGAAAATAAAAGTAATAAATTAATTACAAAAAACTTCAGGTCTTCATATCAAGCCTTCCAAACACAAGCCAAATTAAGAGTCTCATGCGCATAACTCACAAATCTCCGCCTAGTCACAACTCACAACTCTAGTGTGCATAAAACCTTCCAAACCTCAACTAAATTAACCATGAAAAACACATTTGGTACACCCACAAATAATATTTTCACACCATAGGACTATCTAAATTTTGGCCTTTGTATATCATCTTCTCACCCATTTGTATATTTGGTAATTTTCTTATAGTATTAGTAATGGTGTAATCGAATTTTGAAGAGTTCAGACTCGTTTGGCAGAATTATTTAAGAGATCGAGCTCCAAATATGAATTCGAGCTCAACTCATTAAAAAATTATTAAACTAGAGCTCGATTCATAAAAAACTCGATTATCACCTTAACATTATACAAAGCTCGATTATCACCTTCACAAGTCAAATCGAGCTCAGTTCATTTGTATACTCAAAAAACTCTAGTTCAAGTCAATTAAACAAATAAATCCAACTCAAGTCAATTAAGAAACTTCAAAAAATTTTCTTACATTAAAAATCTCATTGAAATCTCTTAATATGAAATTTTAAAAAGAGATTGTGCTTTTGTATAAATTTTCGATGTGCAATTAAGGGAACAGCAGTCAGCACTAGCGTTTATTGCTCTATTTATTACTACGTGAACTTTGTTTCACGTGTAGGTTTCTGGCGCAGTGGCGCAGCAAAAATTTTTCAAACCTTTTTCTTTTTAATTTTCTTAATTTTTTCCTTTTTAATTTTCTTATCAATTAGCTAAAAAATTACATAATAATAGATTAAATATTTAAATATTTTAAGGTTTCATTATTATTTTTTTATTATTATTTATAACTTTAAATATTAATACTTATTGACTCTAATATTAATTATAAAATCTTTAATTAATTATATAAAATATAAATAAAACAAGTTTAACATCATATAACAAGAGTTCAATAATCATTTTTAATCAAATATGTAAAAAGTTTTATGAAAAATTTATTAAAGTATATAAAATGAAATTTAAATTTATATATAAAAATTATATCTACGTGAAGGGAGAGTTATATTTAAATTATATAATTTTAAATAAAACTACATAATTTTGCGGCTAGCACTAAGAGATATTAATTTATTTATCTTTTAATGACTAACAATAGTGAATTAAGAAAAACTTGAAAAATATATCTTTTATAAAGTAAAAAAAGTGTCTACTTAAAGAGATATATAATGGCAGAGAAAGATATAATCTAGAGTATAGTTATTCAATCAGCGGAAGATATATAGAGTAACAACATATATGATTATAAAAGTTTAGCATTATTTAATCACGTAAGAGTTTAAAATTAAGATAGAGAAAAATAATACAAATAAATATCATAGATTAAGAGTAAATTTAAGATAATATCACTTATATATCATTGTTATAGTATGCATAACTTTTTCCATGAGTATTTATAACATTACTTAATTTGTTTAAGAATATTACTTAATATTTATTATAAAGGATTTATTATTTACATTAAAACATATTTATATTTAATATGTTAAATTTATTATTATATATAATCATAACATTAACTTGTTTTTCTATTATAAATTTAAAATTAAATTATAAATTATTATATTTTATTCAAATATATTTTTTAATAATTATACTATAATTAAATTATATATAAAAAATTTACATTAACATAAATATAACAATACATTTATAAAATATAAAACTAATATAAATATTCAGGTGAACTATAAATGATATAACCCATGAGCATATTTAATGAGTTTATAAACAAGCCAATTATTGCTTGTGAGCCTTATAAATAAGCTTGTTCACAAGGCAAACTCATGAGCTTGATTAACCAGCTTGTTTGCAAGCTGGCTCGCTAGTATGCTCACGAGCTCGTGAACTTGAAAATAAAATGAAAAGGGCCCGAGCTTATGAGTTTTTTGTTTTTTTTTTGAAATGGCTAAACTTACGAATTTTAACGAGTCGAATACTACTAGACTCAAATTCCGCTCGTTTATCAAGCAAGCCTAAAAATTGAACTCAAACTCGACTCATTTAGAAAATTAGTTAAGCCCGATCGAGCTGAATCTCAAATAGCTCACGAATAATTTGATTCATTTACACCTCTAAGTATTAGTGCTCAAACTTATCCTCGTGTTTTCCAACAATATATATGCAAAGTCCAATTTCAATAATTTAGAGATGGTAAAAAAAGAAGAGATACTTCAGACTCCGCTGCATTTTGTATAAAACTCTAATATCTTCTTTTAAAAAAAAAGAAACAAGTCCAAATCCGTCCCTATGCTTTTTATCCGGGCCCAAGCCCATTCTCATCTTTTTGGCCAAATGAACCCAAAACTTCACATCAAAGTTCAAATAAGTCCCAACTCAATAAAATGTAGTATTTTTAATATTCAAAGTATTTATTATTTTAATTAAAATAAATTTTGACATAAATTAGAAGAACAAAGAACCCATCTTCAAACTTGCCCAGAAATGAAAGCATCAAAACCTAAAATTAAATGAAAGCATCAAAACCTAAAATTTATCTCTTTCATTCAAAGTCAATGAAATGAAATGGAAATGGTTAGTGGTTTAGCAATCCACCAAAAAAATGAAATACTATGAAACGATGCTCTAACAATTTTTGTGCAAAAAATGAGGAAATAATAGGTAGTTGGAAAACAGAATTGAATTGGAGACCTTTGCAGTCAATGAGTTCTCTCAGAACACTCATATCCACTGATCTCTCCTTTGTGACTGACAAAGGCACAACTTTTCTCAGAAATGTGAATCAGGTAATGGATTCCTTGCATCAAGATGCAGAATAGACAACAAGTTTCAATGGATTTTTTAGTGGCATCTATATCTAGGTGTTTGGTGATGGCCTGATGAGTGAAGTAAAAACCCTTTGAGTGTTTGAATTTCTGTGTTGAAGATGGGTAATGTTCTAAGGGTTTTAGCGGCATTGATCTTTGACTGTTTCAATATCTAGCTCTTGCGCCTTTTATGGTGAATGGTTTCTATATTAGACCATGGGCACCATCTTCTTTGTTTCAAATTCAATGATTTGTTATGGCTTATGGAATTTTGACGTGTTGTCAGTTGTGATGGATTTGTGCAGGAATTTGCTGAGTTGTGTTGAATTTTTCACCCAGATTATTGACTTTTTTGTGTTTTGGGTTGTTTTGTTGAATTTTTGATGTTTTTGTGCCGGTGATCTTGAATTTTTATGTAATTTATGTTTGGATTTCTGGAAGAGGGTAGAGTTGGACAATGTGTTCTTGATGTCCTTCAATTTCTGGATTCTCTTGAATTTCTGGATTCTCTTGAATTTCTGGGTTAGTTTTTTTATTTTAGTTATATTTAAAAATACAGAAACAATATTTTATTACTAAAAAATATTTTTTTGTTTACTACGGGCTGATTTGAACTATAATTTGAAGTTTTGGGTTTATTTGGCCAAAAAGATGAAAATGGGCTTTATTTGGACATCAACAAAATATTGAGGGGCTTATTTAAACTTATTTCCAACAAAATATTGAGGGGCTTATTTAAACTTATTTCCTAATATAATAAACCCAAAAACATGCCTTCTAATGCATCCATACCAAATGGTTATTGCTCAGACTCTCATCCATGGCAATTGATACCAGCTACCTCTGCCACTACTTCCTGTAATTCGTTTGCAAGCATACTCATTAAGAAACCACTTTTTAGGCAGGCTATTATGAATAAAAACCTTGCGGCCACAAGTGCACAGTAACTTTTGGCAACAACAATTTAAAGGAAAAATAGAATAAGAAGCACGGAAAGTATGACCAATCAAAGTCAATAGTTAAGGCTTCATTTTCTAAAGAAGAATCCCCTCTCAAGAAAATGTTACCCTAAAGTACACAGAATATGACCAAACACATAATATGGTTTAATGGATAGAGGAATGCTTACATCTTTCAGTCCCACATATCCAGTCTCATGGCGTGAGTTCTTTTCAAATGCTTGGAATATATTCCAACCCCACTCCTGGTATGTTTTGTTGCCTGTTAAACGCCACAGGTAAAAGAGCGATTCAATTGTTTCTGGTCTCAATATATTCCATGATGTACCCACACTCATATCCTGAAAACGTGATGTATGGAAATATTATCAGTATTTAGTATAGATAAACATTTCAATGTTGTCAGTCATGGTGACAAGAGCAACCTTTCTAAACAAGAGTAAACTTTATTAAGAAAGAAACATTACAAAAAGGAAAACATGGCATCCTCCTGAAAATGCAGTGCCCCCAATCTAATTGCATGATACTCAGTGAGAGTCCTCTAAACACCCCAAAAACAGAAGCCCGCAAAGAAGCGAGAAAGAAAGAAAGGAAGAAGGAAAAAAACGTCCCACAACAAATCAAAGGACAAAATTCTGGACCTTGAAAATACTTGCATCCTTCTGGGTAAACTGGCACCAATTAAATGCCAATGAGATTAATAGTAGGTTTCTTAACAACACGTGAGGTTAGCCTAATTGCAACAATTTTTAGTTCAAAGACATAGCGTCTAATTGAAGTCTTGCGGATATTAATATATTGTTCAATGACCATTAGTATAATTTATATAATTTACCTGACAAGGCAGTCGCTTTCTCCGTCTAAGCATCACTGGTGGAGCACAACAAACTAAATTCTGCTTTTAATTTATATAATTTACTTGACAAGGTACATCTAAATGTTTTAATAATAGTTCTTTTGTCCTCTTTCACATCTACTGTTCTCTTTCTCCTCTTTGTTCTCCACTTCTTTCTCCATCCATTCAGTACTCTTCTCTTCCCACATTTTTTCCCTCTCACTTGCGTTCTGCCAGCCAAAGACAAAACTAAAGCGTCTTTTCTCTCTAGTTAAAACTTAAAAGCTATAAATTTGTATGTTTCTTTATCTTGTTTCATCTCAAGTTTGTTTTTAAACTTTTGAATTCCTGTTACTGGTTTCCTCCATTTTCTCAATATCTTTCTTTTTATAGTTTACAGTTAATAGTGTACTTCATGGGAATACTGCTCTTTCTAATTATGTATTTTAGTTTCTGCAACTTTATCAAGAGAGCACTTTTCTTGTGCGCTTGTGCTCTAGCGCCAAAGGGACATGTTGCCCTGAGTGCATCTTTCACTTTGGACTACCTTGGTCCTCAAAGAGACAAAAATCAAAAGAGATTCTTCTGAAGTGCCCAAATCACCACACATCATAAACATAACTGAGAACAAAAATCACTACACTTGTAATGCACAGGAGATAACAATTATACCTCTTTTCTTGCAACATATCTCTTGTATTCGCATTCTAGAGAATAAACCATAAAAGGCCCTTACTTGACTACTAATTTGAGTGTTCAAATTTTTCCTAGCAGAGTAAAAAAAGTGATGATGATGAAATGGGTAACTAACCTGCCCTGGATGGAAAAAGTAGTTTTCTCCAGCCAATTTTGTTGGTGTTGACTGGTAGAAGTTGTAACATGTCCAAGCAAGCTGCAGAAGGGGAAATAAATAAATCAAAATCCAATAGTAAAGAGACTCTAAGGAATACACCCTAATGAGTATTGAAGAGATCAGCAACTCCACGATGTAAAAAGTGTGCTGAATGCCCAAGGTTGATGCACTTCTTAGCTCACAACCAAGTACCAACTACATCATCTAAAGCATAGATTCTCGGAGTTTTGAGAAAGGAAAACCCAACAAGTGAACGATACACTTAAATTTCCTTTTTCCATAGTTTTCAATTGTCCTTCTCTAGAAGTTATTATGGCATACTATTTCTAAATAGTATATACTAAATTATTTCCTCAATTTAAGTGAGAAGATTTCTCCATAATTTAAGGATGAGATGTCTCCTTAAACCAATGGATGTGATAGGAACGTAAGACTTCCTTCACTTGAGGAATTTGTCCTATATTTTTATATCATAAAAATTGACTATGTACTTTTAAACATAGAGTAAGAGATATTAAACAAATTTAGTCTTTCTGGTCTATTGTTCTCTTCTTTTTCTCTTTCTTCTTCTTTAAAAAATAAAACAACACAACAAATTGATTGCATTCAAGCATCAAAACTGCATCTAAACATACCTCAACTCCATTCTTTCTATAGGAGCTAAACTCACATTACATAGTTTCCATCTTACTTGTACTTAGTTTAAAACTCTTGCTCTCAAGAGTCTTTCTCAAAGCTCCAACCTTTTATTAAACTCGTTCACTTAGTTTCATCCACTAAGAAATCTACAAATAACATGCACCATATGATATCATCTTGAATATGACCGGTAATCTCATCCATAATTAAGGTAAACAGATACCAAAGCCAATCCCTGATGTAAGTTCACTGTTATGGAAAACTTGTTTGTCCCCTCTCATTGCCTTTACACTTTTGACCTCCACCTTATACATGTTTGTAATAATATTTATATACTTGAGATGACTCCTTTCTTTTCTAGTATCAAATAAAGAACTTTTCTTGGTACTTTATCATATACTTTTTCTAGGTCAAAGAATACCCTGTAAAGATTTTTTTCCTCTCCCGTTACATATTCCACATAAGCTTCGTTTTTATTAAAAATAATGCCATCGCCATTCATCATGTGTTTTAATATTTATAGTAATTTGTTTTAACAAGTTTTCTCCAATTTTCTAATAATTGATGATGAAAAAAGTGTAGTTTGGGAGTTATTAAAGTATTGGCATATAACATTGTGTTAGCGAGAACTCATAGTAATGAGGATAAAGTGATAATTCCAATTGATATTACAATATCATGTTGTGTTCATGAGAATTCATAGACAATTCACAACCAACCCTAGCAAAATTTATTTTTAAGGAGCTTTTTTAGGCATTAAGAATACCTCCTCTGCAAGTGAAAGAAATTTCTGGGAGTCAGCAGGCCCATAACCAGATGATCCTAAAGCTATCATACCTGGAGCAAAACATGCCAATTCATCCATCTGCAAAAATAAAGACAGAATCATGTAGAACATTGCAGAGTCTATTTTTCTTTTGACAAAGAAGATTAGAAAAGGCTAACAGGATAAACCCATACAAAACTAGGGGTGAGCATTTGGTCGGTTCGGTTCAAAACCGAACCGAACCGAATAAACCAAAAACCAAAATTTTAGTATTTATAAAAACCGAACCGATTTTGGTCAGGAACCGAACCGAACCGGTCTGATTTGGTTCGATTCGGTTCGGTTTGATCAGTTTCGATTTTTAATAATTTTTTTATTTTTTACACTTTATTTTTAATATTTTAAAATTTAATTAAAATATTTGAATCTTAATATAATTTAATTTCTCTATATTATTGAAAATAATATATTATTATCACTAATCGGTTCGGTTTTTTCGATTTTTTTCTGATCAAAACTGAACTGAACCGAAATTTCTGAAATTTTTAAAATTAAAAACCAAACCAAACCGAATTGAATAAAAAACCGAACCGAATTTTGAAATTAATTCGGTTTGATCGGTTTTTTCGGTTTGAACCGAATACTACTCAGCCCTATACAAAACCTGATATGTTACCTTGTCTGCCAACATATCTCCACTCTTCTCACAAATGTATGTGAAAGATGATGGTGTTGTTTTCCTAACCAAGCTTAATAGGCCTTTCATCGATTTCTCCCACATTTCTCTGTTTCCAAGATTCCACACGCCATTTAGATATCAAGCATTCCCACAAAAAAAATGGGTAGAAAACACTGCTAAATATTTCAGATTTTAATTAAAAGTAACATAAATAAACATCATGAAAATAGGAAAAAGAAGAGAGAATCATCAAGTTAAAATAGTTACACATGTTAAAATATGACTTATTCTGTTGTAATATTATCATCCTCCTCTCTCCCTAAGAAAAAGAAGAGAGAATCATCAAGTTAAAATGGTTACAAATGTCTTAAAATATGACTTATTCTGTTGTAATATTATCCTCGTCCTCTCTCCCTCTCTGTACATAATTCCCATTTCAAAGAGTTCAAGAGTGAAATGCCATCCTCCATGTATAGGTGCACAAACACATGTAACGTCAATATCACAGAGTCTCTGAGAGAAATGTAAACCTCTATTGTGTGTGCAAGCATGCACATTTAATCTCCATTTGTCCTTTACAAATAGTTATTTCTGTTTTATTTCTGACGTTAGGAAAGGAAATACTGGATCCATAAGATTAAGTAACCCATCCCAATTTAATTCCGTAGGACAGAGTAACTAGATCTTTTGTTTTCTCCAGAAACCTCACAAAGTTCACCTTTTTCTTTCTTTTGCCACAAATAATTAATGAATTCTGCTCCAACAAAATTGAAATTTATTTTCCTCAGCATCCAAACCAGTGAATAAACTAAAATTATCTACTAATTATGGCAATATGGCACATGATAGCAGCAGAGCAACACAAATTTCCAAAAGTGGTGTACAAAGCACTCTAGAAGTTACTTGAATGGTTTCTGTCACATATAGAAGTAATGAAGATCCACTTGAGAAGTCAAGCGAAGAACAAGCTGCCTTGGATGAAACTTCCAACGACAGCGAAAAGTGCATTGAGATGGAGCAAGAACAGAAGCAGAATTTTATTATTGATTTGGCTAATGCAAGGAAGGACTATGAGGCATGGTTTTAAATTGCATTCACGGAGTGTTCGCGGTCGAGGTCGCAGGTGATTGAAACAAGTCTATAATAGCCATAATGTGATGGTAATAGTATGGCGCTGCGCAAATTTTTCAAATCAATTTGCTAAGTTTATAAAATGATATGATATTGATAGATTTAATTCAGAACAATAATACAAATACATAATAAATATAAATATATCAAATATAGACTATATAACTTAAATGAAATATATATAGAAAATTTTAACAAAACAGAATTTTTTACATATACCAAATAAAACTTAAACATATAATTTTACACAATTAATTTAATAATCTGACATAATTAAAATAATTTCTGAAAAACAGTTTAAAATAACAAAAACCATGCAATCTTTATAGATTGGGTAAACTAATAGCTCAAATTAGAATTTTAACTCAAAACTAACAGTTTAATCCACATTTAAAAAAAAAAAAAAAAAGAAAGCAGAAAAAACAGCAACTAAAAATGAAATACAGAAATATTAAGATGCCTTTTAGAAGAAATAAGCTTGGAAATGAAGTAGTTTATGAAAAATCTAAGCTTGTATGAGAAATACGTAGGAAAGGTTGAGATTGGAGAGAGAAAGGGAAGAGAAAACTTGAAAAACTTGGTCTCTAAAGTTGCTAGAAAGTTTTGAAACAGGTAAAAGTGGAAATAGGGCAGCAGAAGCTGTAGATAAGAGAATCTGAATTATTGGTAGTGGCCGTCACCATTACTTTATTGTCTGTAACAGAGAAAACTTGAAAAACTTGGTCTCTAAAGTTGCTAGAAAGTTTTGAAACAGGTAAAAGTGGAAATAGGTCAGCAGAAGCTGTAGATAAGAGAATCTGAATTATTGGTAATGGCCGTCACCGTTACTTTATTGTCTGTAACAGCCGGCTGTTACGGCTGCAGCTCAGGGGGACGTTATATAACAGCCTGACAAGTAATGTCACCCCCCCCCCCCCCAAAAAAAAAAAAAAATAAAATCCCTTACATAATGGCCATTACGTAAAACCCTGCTGTGAGGAGAAGAATGATGAAGATGGTGATGGGACATTGGAATCTGCAATGGGGAATGAGAAATTAGAATCTGTAATGGGAAAAACAGAAGTTTCACTACAATTCTGGATCCGGAGATTTTTGGAGAAGTTCTTGAAAGAAGAAAGATAAAGGTGTTATAAAAAGTGTAGGTATTGTAAGTGGTAGAATTTTTGGAGCCAAGATAGAGATTTCAGTTGTTGTAATCTTACAAGTCTTATGGAAGATGAACGGAAAATATCTAGAAGGGAACGGAAGAAAGTACAGCCATAAAAAAACATCACGTCTTTTAAGGAACAAGCATGGGAAATTTGTTAGAAGAGGGAAAAAAATTCTTTGTCCTTTAAGAGTCCACATTTCAGCCGGTAAACATGAAGGACATTTGTTATCCAAAATTCAAAAAATTAACTTGCTACAGAAGATGCTATTTGGATTCTCACATTCTTTCAATTGATGAGAAGTGCCTGAAATTCATTTCAATTTCCAGCATTTTCACATTCTTGGGGACAATAATGAGCTCAAGGTGAAGGTATTGGCACATACAGCAGGAATTAACTGTGTTGTAATTGGAGGGAAAGAACAGAGTTAGTTAGGAGGCAATTATCCTTGTAAAAAAGGAGATGTTGACTGTGTATTCATTCATACAAGAATCAAACAAGATTACCTCTCTCTCTCTCTCTCTCTCTCTCTCTCTCTATACCAATTCTCTTTTCTCTTCTCATCTAAATCTGTATATTCTTCTCTCACCTAAATCTATTATATTTCTTATCATCTGTATTTCTTCTTCTTTCTCATCCCCATTTTCTATTCTCAATTCCTATTCCTAACAGTTTCTTCAAGGACATAACATCAGCAAAATCATATGAAATGCATGGTGTGCTTTAGGGTTGATGTGGAAGAGTTCAGTGACAAATTTATGGGAAAATGGCACCAGCAACTAAGCATTTAAGGGAAAAGGGTCCAAATTGTCCAATTTGAGTGCTGAAGCAGACTAGCAGCACGCCCTAGGGCGCGAGCTAACCAGAATCCCCAGTCTTCCTTCAACACACCCTAGGGTGCGATCCCCAGCAACCCACATGCTAGGGCGTGTCCTACACAGTAAAGATATGGAATTCAGCTCCTGCTAGATTTATCCCCTAAGCATTCCTACTTTATTTAGACTTCCTATTTAGCTTGTTCATTCAAATTTAGTTTTTAAAGTCTTCTGTTTTATTCGGGAGTTATTTGTAATCTTATTTTAGTTAAGATTAGTTTTCGATATAGTCTTCCTAATTTATAAAGTTCTATCCCTATCTTAATTAGGGGAATTAAAACTCTATAAATACCCTTTATTAGCTTGTAATTCAGTAGCTTCTATTAAAAAAAATTACAGCAGACTTTTTCTCCCAAACTATACTCTCCCTCTCACGTGTGTGTGAGAGATCTACTTAGCTATGCTGCAGCATCAAGAGTTTTGTGATAGTCAAGGGTATGTACTGAAATCAAAGAATAAATAAAAATTATGTTAGGTCTATTTATCTAAACTATAAACAGTAGATTCGAACAATATTATGGCAAATATTTGAGAATTTGAAGTTAATTGATCTACAGGTTATTTGACTTGCAGTTGAACTATTAATTTGATGGATCGAAAATCAAATTTCAAATTTGTATAAGACTGAAAATTATATATATTTATACATGAAAAACCTTAAACTTCAGACGCACCCCAAGACATTGCACTCACATTTAAGGTTTCATTTCAAATGTGGCACTATTATAAAAAAACTTAAAAGTGCCACTCCTATCAGCAACAAAGATCGGAAAAGGGAAAAAAATTCTTGAATCTTTCATATATTTTCTAAAACTGTTTTATAAAATACAGCTACTAATTTCAGGAATTGGTAAAGTTGAAATTCAGAGAACAAACAAATAAAGGTAACTAATACCATCCCTTAACCTTTATAGATGATTTTTAAATCCTAGACTTCACATTCTTATAATCTCTCCCCTAAATTTTGTAACCATTGGACCATTGCAAGAATTCACTAAATTTTGTTCCTATAATTTATATTAACCCGGCTTTATTTGACAAAATTGACTCAGAGTTCTATTACCCATATATATACAAAAATGGTTGCTAGAATTCACTAAATTTTGTTCCTATAATTTTTATGAACCTGGCTTTATTTGACAAAATTGACTCAGGGTTCTATTACCCATATATAGATATACAAGTATGGCCTACATAAATAGTTGTGTACTATGTCAAGAATAATAAGAAGAAATTTTAGAAGTCATCGTTTAACATTAGCTCACATAGCAAAAGTTATTGGCAATATAACTTGAACCCATAAGCTTTTTCACACAGAACTATCATTAGGCACCTGATTTAAAAGTTTCAGGAAGAGACGAGTAAGAATTCTAATAGACAGGGACATCTTCAACTATAACAGTTATGAAAGCTTATAGACATTACTACTGAATACTGATAAGGTTTCAACCCAAATACAAAATTAAAAAATTAGGCAGCTAACTTTTTCCCCAAGAAAATCTTATTATTACATAAATGCTTCTGTCAAAGAAATCAATACAAAACTTTTGTCGGTTGCAATCAATAGGTTATGGATGAGCCCACACATATCAACAAATTTTTACGAGTAACGTGAACAAGGGAAAACATAAATGGACACAACGATGGATGTTCTCACCTATAATGTCTCACAGTTGAAGTTTTGTTCCCCTGAATCCAAACTTTGAGCAAATATTCATAAAAGCTGCAATTGCATTACAAGTTAACTGCAACAATTTTATTGGATTCCATCTAATCAAGATGGTACCATTACAAATTAACTCTGAGGGCACAATAACACGTGAATTATTCTATAAATCTTCGAATGACTAGTACCTGTCACCCATGGCACCAAAAGTTATGGTAGAGTATGATCCGGTTCCCTTATCAGGATTAATATAGATTGGAAGCAAACCATCATCAGGAAAGGTCTTATTAAGCTCTAATATAACCTTCTCCGCCTGAAACATCAACTCTCAAGCCATTAATTAGTTGACAGTAAATTGTCTTTTAATGTTTCTTTTGTTCAAAAGAGTAACATTGAAGAAGCTACTCTCTCATAATTATCAAAGACGCATCTTAGGCATGCCTCAAGCTCAAGGCTCACCACATTTTAATCCTAATCCCTTAAATGCCTAGGCGCATCCCTTATTTTAGGGGCAAGGCTCTAGGAAAGCACACCATTATTTCCATTGATATATGTACATATAAATCTTTGACTTGAGATTTGCTATCTACTAGAAACCAATATTGATGGCTAAGAAGTTTTTAGACTTAGCATACTGGTGATAACTAGTCACTTTCAATTTCTCTTCCCAGGCGTTGTTTTCAATACTCTTATTATCTTTCTCATCTTAACTGCTTATTGGTTTCTTGGTTACCTAAAATTGCTCTTCTATTAAATTTCATTCTTGCCCCTTACTTTATTCAAGTGCACGCCTTGCACCTAGGCCCCAGAACCTCTTTCCATCTTAGTGCTCCTTGAGCACTTAATAACTATGCTTGCTCTATACATAAAAATAAAATAAATGATAAATAACTTTGCAGCATGTCACATATTGCATTAGCAATTTTAAGAAAATAATGACAAGTATCAAATGGAAAAATACACAAGAGACAAAGATACCTTCAGCTGATATTTTGGGTCTCCAGTCCTTTGAGAAAGAGCAATAAATTCTAACTGTTCTGTTCCAGAATCTGCAAGTATACTGTCACCCTAGAACCAAGAACAAAAACTAGTATAACTGAATGTCCATGAACATGCTAACAACTAGTGAATATTTGAGCTAACTTAAAACATCACTCAAGTCAGACGACAAAGCTGCCACAAGGTGATAATAACATTTGGAAAATGACATAATAAAAGTACTGCCATGACATCACTTTTTTTCTTTTTCAATTTATTTTTTTAACTCATTTTGCACCATACTTCTTGCTCCAAAAGTACAATACTATCCACCCTATTGTTAAAACTTAAAGGCTGTATCACGCCAGCATTGTCATTGCACTTTTCACTTGCCTTTACATGTGTGTATCTACCTGATTTGTT
The DNA here is from genome assembly GCF_001659605.2 of Manihot esculenta. Lineage (NCBI taxonomy): Eukaryota > Viridiplantae > Streptophyta > Magnoliopsida > Malpighiales > Euphorbiaceae > Manihot > Manihot esculenta. The sequence goes on along the minus strand of NC_035163.2, from coordinate 15,479,272 downwards.
TGCCCACAATTTTATGTTTAGTAGGTATAGAAAGTAAAATTGGAGGTATTTGAAATGAAAGGAAAATATTGCCTTTCTTGTAAATCTTTCTAGTTGGGCTTATTCCTCTTGTATAAATATGGATGTTTGCTCCATAAAATTACTTAGAAATATAAGTAACAAATTATCTAACAGGATTCTTTATGGTATCAGAGCCTTACCATCATCAATTGGCTTATAGTTTATAAAACACATACTAGAGACTTAGGGTTTATCTAGGTCAGGCTTATGGGCGACATTAGCAAGGAAGTTGGTTGTCATCACTCACTCTAGGAGGAAGCAAGCGTTTTTTTCAGCCCATCCCCGGCGTTGCACCTCCATCCAGTCACATGCATGGCGTCACACGTGGCGTCACAAGTTTCAGCGCCTTTTCCACGCACTAGAGCATGTAACCTCTTTCGGTAGCCTTTTCCGATGGCAACCCTTTTCAGCAGCCTTTTCCGACGGCAACCCTTTTCGGCAGCCTTGTCTTCCCATCACACCTCCGACCAGCCTATTCCCATCACCTTATTCACTTTTCATATCTTGGGTTAATTTCAGCAGTAACTTTTTTTTGCGTGCTTTAAGATGGTTGAAGGCAAGAAAGTTGCTATTGGAGGTAATGTTAGTGCTTCTGACAATCCCACAACTGCCCTTTCCAATCCTTTGTCCTAGTCAAGATTAGGTATTGCCTCTCTTGCTAATCATAATACTTATGAGTGGATTATAGACTCCAGAGCAAATAAACATGTGGCAGACTCTTTCAAAATTTTTCTTACCTACTCTCCTTGTCTAACACAAGATCATATTCGAATTGCGGATGGCTCCTATACTCCCATATAGGCCATAAGTTCTGTTAATTGTACTCCGAATATCACTCTCTCCTTTGTTCTTCATGTGCTTGGCTTTCCTGTTAATTTATTATCTCTCAGTGCTCTCACTATTTCTCTCAATTATAAAGTTTAATTCTTTCGCACTCATTGTATCTTTCAGAATCTACTAATTAGGAAGAGGAATGGCACTGATAGGCTGCAAGATTGCTTAAGATGTTTTGGCTGATAATCCAGGTGTTGGTGCAAATCAAGCTTTTCTAAGTATGAATAAAAATGTCAATAAGGAAACAATCAAGTGGTACAGGAGGTTAGGGCATCCATCCTTTTTTGTTTTAGAGATTATATCCCAAATTGTTTAAGCAAATTGAGTTTGACTACTCATGTCGTGATGCTTGTGAATTTGCTAAACACACAAGGAACTCTTATCCTTTAAGTAATAATAGAAGCATTGTTCCTTTTACACTACTCACTCTGATGTATGGGGTCCCACATAACATGCTTCTTTAACTGGTTATAGATAGTTTGTTGCCTTTATAGACCGTTGTACCAAATTAACTTGAATCTATTTGATGAAAATAAAAAATGAAGTATTTTCTTGCTTTAAGTTTTTTGACAAAATGATTTGTACACACTTTGATGCTAAAGTTGAGATTCCGAGAATAGAGAAAGGGTTCTAGACTTGAGATCAAACTAGTTGTGTTTACATTAATGCACAGGATGGGGTTGCGGAAAGGAAAAATAGACACTTATTAAAAGTTGCTAGATCTCTCATGTTCATCATGAATCTACCAAAACCATACGGGGGAAATGTTGTTCTTTCAGCTACCTATTTGATTAATTGGATGCCTCTAAAAGCCCTTGACTATAAGAGTCCTTTAGAAGTTCTACAAGGTAAAACCTTCTACACTATTCCTCCAAAGGCTTTTGATTATGTTTGCTTTGTTCATACAAAGAATGTTGGAAAACTGAAACCTATAGCACTTAAATGTGTGTTTGTTGGATATTCTCCAACTTAAAAGGGATACAAGTCACCCTCCTTCTGAAAAGTATTTTGTCAGTATGAATATCACTTTCAAGTAACATAAATCATATTTTCCTCCAAATCCATCACCTCTTCAAGGAGAGAATGAGAAAAGGAAGAGGTGATTCTTGGTTCCATACTACTTGAGTGATCTTCAGAGGGAGGATGCTAATAACAGCCATGGGGAGAAAGAGAGTCAAGCTCAGAGGGAGGATCATGGTTTTAAATTGCAGTCGCAGCCGTAAGTAATGAAAACAGACCTGTAACGGCTGTAATGTAACAATAACGGCCTAGCACTACGCAAATTTTTCAAAAAAATTTGTAAAGTTCATAAATGAAATGATATTGATTAATGATCTTCATGAGTCTCACATGCAGGTTGTTTTTTGCATTTTGTGATATTTGAAATCTGTTCTAGGAAAAGATCTCATACTCTGCAAACATAGTCACCTCCAACCAGAAGCTTTTACAAATGCAGATTAAGCTGGATCTCTAGATGGTAGGAGGTCAACGTATAGTCATTGTACATTTGTGGGTGGTATTCTTGTCACATGGAGTAGTAAACAGCAAAGTGTAAATATTCGATCAAGTGCAAAAGCCAAATATAGAGTTACGTCTCTAGCGTTTGTAAGCTTTTGTGGTTACAAAAATTGTTGGAAAACGATAAATTACTCTTGTACCGTGACAATAAAGCCACCATCAATATATCTCACAATCTAGTACATGACAGAACCAAGCATACAAACACTTTACTTAAAGAAAAACTAACAGGTGGCAAAGATTAGTTTATGTAACTTCAGAAAAACAGCCAGCTGATGTGTTCATTAAAGAGCTTAACGACAGAACCTACCACGACCTAATTTGCAAGTTAAGCATTTGTGATATCTATGTATCAACTTTAAGAGTTATAGACATATTTGATTCTTTATATTAACAGATTCAGATTTGATTTTCTGTGATTGTGTAGGGATTAATTGTAGAGATTTTTTATTTGTTGCCTTTCTATAAATCTTCCAAGTTAAGCTTATTCCTCTTGCATAAATTGGGATGTTAGCCTGTAAAATTAGGGAGAAATATAAGTTAAAAATTCTCTCAAAAAATTATTCAGAAAAGATAATGTTTGATCAATGAGATAGGCGACAACTGAATGCAAGGTTAAATAGTTGCCCATGCTTGGAGGTTTTATGCAACGGAAAGAATTTTAAGCATTAATGATAGAATATTCAATCTTAAAAATACTTCAATGTTAAGGGAGGGATAACTCTTATAACCTCAATTTTTTACGAAATGACTAAGAGCATATTTTGGTTAAACTGTTAGATATAACTTATAGCTGATAACTAATAACTTATATTGTAAAAGATATAAAAATAAACTCAAAGTGAAATTGGGAGAGATGTAAAAGGAGAAGATAAAACAAAGAAAAAAAACAAGAAAGAAGAAGACTCGTTTTATTTAGACAGGTGAATTCTAGACCATCAATAGGGGGAAATAATGAAAAAGTTTTTAAAAATCTTAGATATTTCCAAAGATGTTGCAATAAATCAAGTGTAGCAGAGGACAAAGATCCATATAACCAACCCGAAGTCTCTAACCAATTAGACATTATAGGTTTAATTAGTCGTTGAGTTCAATATAATTAAAAGTAAATCTAATAACAGCGAATGGACAACAAATATTATAAGCAAAATTATTATAATGATAATCTTATTTAAACATATTCTTTCTTCCAAAAATAAGATGGCCACATTAATTTTCATCAATATTTCGGCATTAAAAAAACACAATATAACATAAATTCAGAGTAACATCACATCATAAGTCAAATTCCTAGGACAGTGATTGCAAAAGTGAATAACATTTTATGAACTCTCTGCACCTTAAAATAAAGATAGAGGGAAAAATAATAAATATGAAAAATGAAAAAAAAAAATGAAAAGATACAACACAGAGATAATATATCTCCACCGAAACAGCAATATTTACACAGAAGAAGAAGAAGGAAATAAATAAATAAACTACTTACACCAGTCCATCCAGGGTTATGTGCATTTCCATGGGCCAAGTTAATGATGTTATAAGGGATCCCAGTACTCGTATTCCATGCAGGTAGTAATCTATCTGCAATGTCTTTGGCCTTTTCCAAGAAAACTTTATCTGATGAAAGATCATAAGCACTAAGTAGTCCACCTACAACTCTGTATTTAAATTTAGAAAGGCGGGTCATGTCAGCAAAACTTTATGTTTCTTATCCTACACTCATCAAAGCACCATCAAAATATGCCACAGATTATGATTACTGGATAAAATTAAACAAACTACATATTAAACCTGACACTGCAACCTTATGGTTGTCTCAAAGACGCTGGCATCATAATCCTTATTGAAGTCCAATGAGTTTGCCACCCACCTACAAAGAATGGCAATTACATCAAAAGGATTCACACTGCAAATACTAACCAAAAAGGCATTGTCTTCCATTAGCAAATTATGTGTTATGTACATGCATGTGCAGGAGCAACTATCAAGTATAATGGCAGACTTCCAGATCTAGTAAAAAAAGGTTTACAAAATATCCATTTCATGCTCTAGTTCCCTTTCTTACAACAAACATTTCAACGAGATTATAAATGGCCTTTTTGTCTACATGTACATATGAGTGCACACTTTATTAACACATTAGGACTTGAAACATACTATCATCTTATATTTCTCTGTTTCCTCTAGTAAAGCACATGGCTTCAACCAAATAACAAAACAGAAATTTGTTCCAAGACAAAGCAGTTTGACTCCAAATTGTAAAATCTCTTACACAATGCGAATCAATCAACTAATTATTTTCATTACAGAATATAATAACATAAACTAAAATGTGAAAAATTGACATGAAAGATGGAAGTTTAAACTTACTCTCTAGCTCTTTGAAACTGCTCATCAAAACCCATTATAAATAATGTGTCAAGAGCGTCAATTAGAGTTGCTCCAAGACCACCAAAGCTATCAACACCATTCTTTGTCTGTGGCTGATATTCAAAGAATCGATAAAATTAGCGGGGTGATTATGTAGCTTCCAATTTAAAGTCAATCATTTATGATAAATAAATACCTGAAGCTCATCATGGCCCCATGCATACTTTTCATATGAACTCCATGCATGAAGCATAGCTTCTTTTACTTTCTCCCTTCGCTCAATGTCAATAGGATCATCATGGATAGCCTTTTGGGAATACTTGCTAGATTTACTTGTAATCGACTTGATTGAATCTCCATGAACATTCTTCAACTCTTCTAGCTAAGAGAGAAAGAGAACGAGACCGAGAAAGAATATAGATGTTAGCCTTGTTGTAAGTTAACATCTGCATTAGTACATGAAAATTTGTTTTCTTTTTAACTAAGGAGCTTCTTTGAAGCCGCCTTCTTTCTTTACCAATAGATGATGTATAAAGGATAAAGATGCTAAATTAATAGAAAAAATATGAAAATGTGGACCTAATCAAATTAATCCTCTCCCCTAAATCAAATGCTTCCTCCACAGTTCCACTTCTCGAATATAGGATATCATGCCCTTTCATTTTTTACATTTATCACCAAGGTAGTCAAAGGTGAAAGACACACTCAAGGTTATACATAATTTTATTGCCTAAGGAAGTACAAAGAAAAAGATGCCTAAAAAACATGAGAGCAATTTTAAAAGACATTCAATTTATGTGTTCTTAGTAAAATTTAGGTTGATGTAGAATAAAATAGAGAGGAGCATAGAGATAGAAAAAAAAAAAAGATATCATTATGAAATAGAAAACATAGGTAAAAACAGTATTCGCATGCTAATAAATGGGGATATAGTAGATGGAAGCAACTAAAAAAGGAGGAAAAGGTAAAAGAAATAGTTTCAAAAAATATCCTTTTTCTATGGTAATATATTACACATCTAAAAAAGGGATCATAGTTGAAAGAATTATAGTTTACCTCCAAACTTTTGCTCCCTTTAGGAATTACAGTTTATGTTTGAAAGCATTTTTGCTTCCTTTTTTTAACTTAAAAAACTCTAGGTGGCTAGGTCAAGAGTATCCCAATAGAAGAAATGAGTTAACTGAAAGGTCTCTTAACTTTGAGACTTCCTATATCATAAAACTTCCTGTCTAATAAAATTATTAAACCCAAAATTGACTAGTATACTCTTGTTTAAATTATTTTTTTGAAGCAGAAGGAAATTTCCTGCCCATTTTTTAAGAGCCTTAGATATTTGTGCATCTCGTAAGAGGCACTGGCTCAAACAAAAGCCAAAGCACCGCCTGATTTGTCCAAAGGGACTAAGGAGTCAGGCAGTCAGGCTGAAGTGTTTTCTCACTGCGCCTGGGCAAGCGCCTGAATGCCTTTGATTATACTATTTATCAGCCAGTGTTGGGTCTAGATAAATGGTAAGAAATAGGCCCATGGCGCCCATCCCACTGTAGTATAGACAATAAAGAGCTCAATAGACATCAACTTCAAAAACTTAAAAATATTACCTAAAAGTAAATGGTTATTTGGAACATTATTGACTATGTTCTAGTCTTTATTCAGTCTCACAAGCATATGGTTATTTCAGTAAATTATTTGTAGGTTTAGTATCTTTTGGATTCAAAGGCCGGATGGATGGATGGATTTCTAGCCTTCATTTTCACTTTTATTTTATTCAGAGTGCATGTAGGAAACATCAAGCTTTTTAGTTTTCATTTTAGGATAGATCTTTAAAGGATTAGGAATATGACTAGTTCTAAGGATGCAATGGCTTTAAGTTTTAGGATTTCTTTGAGTTTAACTTCTTTGATAAATACACATGCCTCAAAGCCTAGAAGAATAAACCTCAAATAAAGAATATTGCCACAACCATCTGCAAATAAAAGATGTTTTACTCTTCCTTACTATGCAACATAAGGCAAGCTCAAAATTACCTACAACTTCATCAACATGAATGTAAGGTAAGTTGATGTTATATCACAAAATTTGGACATCAAAAAATGGTTAAATTACCTATGACCATTCTCCTTGCACCATAAATAAATAAACAAAAGGAAAAGAAATACCAAAAATCTAATAAGACCAAGAGGAACATGAAAATTAGCCCTCAACCCCTTACCGTTGCTTTTAATTGATTTACTTCTTCACTTAGCTTGGAAAGCTCCACCTGCAAATATGGACTAAATTTTGTTATGCATAGGCATCTAAAGAACAAAACATTCACATGAATAGCACATAAGAAAATGACATTGGTCACAAATATTTACTTTCAATAAATATTTTTGCTATTTGCTATTTGCATATTAGGAGAGACATCAATTGTTCAAAATTTATTAGCAAGCAATATTAACTAATAACTACATCAATGAACTGATCGATGTATTGATCCATGTTCCATTAGGGTTTATGGGCCTCATAAGTAAGCTTATTATTAGTACATGACAAATTAATAAATACTTCCCTGCCCTCTAGTGAACACAAAGTTATTCCTAGTAAACTAAGGATATTAAAGGAACAGATGTGCTCTAACCTAGTTAATGCACATCCACCTTACATCAAGATGTATCAAAAGTAGAGTTTGGCCTACTTTTATTTGATCTTATGAACTTCAAAGCAACCTCTTCAACAGCAAAGGTCATGAAAGGAAAACTATATCCAGAGAAAAAAAAAGTATTAAAGAGTACAGATATGATAGAAACAGTAAATACGGGTATAGCTCTAGTTAGTCTATTCGTAACATGTATCCTAATTTTAATGTACTTTGAGGTGAAAATTGGGGTTGCTCCCTAACAAAACTGGAATAAAGTTGAGCCAAAGATCCTGATTCAAGATAAATTCATAAGGAAATGGGATTTCTCTAGGATCCACCATAACAATTTATATTGCAAGTTACTCAAAGAGATTAAAGGTCCTAATATATTTGAAGAACTTTTATCTTTCATATATTCAATTGAAGCTATGAACTCAAGGAAAGTTTTCTGTAATGTCAAGGCTCTTCTTGGTTGAGATTGAGGTTCATAATCAAAGAAAGTGATAAATTAAAAGCTCCAAGTAAGGGGGTGAATTCATTTGGGTGGCCTTGGGGGGCCGTCCCCCACGTACAAATTGGGGTGCGCACTAAGCAGAAATCGGATTTTACCTAAAATCCAAACCAATTTAATTTTGTTTCAGTTACTATTTTTTAAGAAATTGATTTTTCTTAATTTTGTTTCAGTTACCTACCAGCTTAGATGTTGTGTGATTGAACAATTTGAGATAAATAGAACAATCTTCAACTCTTTGTTTACTTTAATTTTTATGATTTGTGATGTATCATTTGTGGCATTTAATTTTTAGGCATGATTTGTGAACTCCAAAATTTAAATAATTAGTTTTTATGATTTGAGATTTATGTATTTGTGGGTTTTGTTGTGTGATTAGATTATTAGAACTTTCTGCAATTTCTATTTTCTAATGAGTATCTCTCTAGCCTTTTGGGTTGCATAGCAATTTGTGAGACATCGGCATATTTTAGCTTGAACCAAATGAACCAAAATTTTTTGGGCCCAATTCAATTTTATGATGTTATTCAACTTGAACTTGACATTAACTCTGAATCCAATTGGGAAGACTGCATTATTGAAGAGGTAAAAAAATTATGAGTATGTTAAGTTTGGATGCCATCACAATCCAAGTTGATGCTAAAATTTTTTAAAAGGACAACCACTATGGAGATGAATACGTGTACATTGATCCTTTTCTTGTGTATGGTCGCTAATTCGACAAACCATTTTGAGAAGGGAGGAGATATTACGTGCACAAGGAAGTAATATTTTTCAACAAATTAAAGACTCCAAAGATAAGAGATTAAAAATTTTATATATATTTTTGCTGGCTTATTTGTTGATCCTAACTAAATCTAGGGATAAGATTTGATTTGATTTGATTTGAATCCTTAATTATCTCTGTAATTATTATTTGATTATTTGCTTCCTGTTTAGATATAATTCTTTGTGTATAAATAGTCATATAGACCAATTGTAAAGATTAAGAGTGAAATATAACAATTCTCTAAATTTTTTCAAAATTCTTCATGGTATCAAAGATTTTTCCTGATTTTAGGGTTTAAATTCAATTTTTTCCTCTTTAGGGTTTCAAAACCCAAGATCTACCTTTTTTGGTACTAACCCATCTAGGAGTCTTTTCTCCTCTCACCGCTGGCGCCAGGACTGTCACCGGCCGATCGCCCAACTCCGACGCTGGAAAAGCTCAGCGCATGACCCATCACGTCTCGGTGCGTGACCAATTGCCTGACACTACTTTGCTGCTCCGATCACTCCAGCGAAAATTCCGACCATCTTTCCGGCCTTCCCAATGCCGCTACCCGGTCTTTTGGTAAATCAATTGGCTCTCTTGTGTGTACAACCTTAGGTATCCCATATTCTTTCACGGTTCATAAATCTTTACCATGGCATAAGGTAAAAGGGTCTCGATTCCTAACTCTGATTACTCGTCCTCCGGTGCCACATCTAATTTTGTAAAGTCAGGTCATGCTTCCTCTCTTAATAATGTTCCATGGATTATCGATTCTGGTGCGAATAGACACATGACAGGCTCTTCTAAAAGCTTTCTCAATTATTTTCCTTCTGTAACCAAAGATAGTGTCAAAATTGCTGATGGCTCTTTTACTCCCATATCCGAAACACGTTTTGTTATTTGCACATCCAACATTAAATTATCATCTGTCCTTCATGTTCCCCACTTTCCTGTCAACCTTTTATTTGTCAGTGCTATCACCAATGCCCTTAATTGTAAAATTAAATTTTTTCCTGATCATTGTGTTATTCAGGATCTTCGCACAGGAAAGAGGATTGACAATGGTAGGCTACATGATGGCTTATATATGTTGGAAGGTGATCCAGGTTCTTCGATATTTCAAGCCTATTTTAGAGAAAATAAGGATGTCAATTAGGAAATAATACAGTGGTATAAACGGTTAGGGCATCCATCATTTTTAGCCTTAGAAAAATTTTATCCTAATTTATTCGCTAGAACTCAATTTGATTCTCTATTTTGTAATGCTTGTGAGTATGCTAAACACACTAGAACATCTTATCCTTTGAGTCATAATAAAAGTTAAATTCCTTTTGTGACTATTCATTCTGATGTTTGGGGGCCTACTCAAACTGTCTCCTTGTCTGGTAATCGATGGTTTGCCACCTTTATTGATTGTTGCACTCGAATGACTTGGGTCTATTTGATTAAAGCTAAAAGTGATGTCTTTTCTTGTTTTCAACCCTTTCATAAAATGATTTGTACTCAATTTAATACTAAGGTGAAAATTTTGAGAACTGACAATGGAAGAGAATACATGGATAGTACATTTTCTGCTTATTTGGAGAGTAATGGAATAGTACACCAGACTAGTTGTCCTTATACTAGTGCTCAAAATGGTGTTGCTTAGAGGAAAAATAGGCATTTATTGAAGGTAGCTAGATCTCTTATGTTCATCATGAATCTACCAAAGCATATTGGAGAGATGCAATCCTTACATCTGCTTATCTTATCAATAGAATGCCTCTCAAGACCCTTGACTTTATGAGTCCTTTGGCGGTTCTACAAGGGAAAAATTCATATGTTGTTCCACCAAAAATATTTGAGTGTGTTTGCTTTGTCCATACTAGGTCGACAGGGAAATTGGATCCCAAGGCCCTTAAATATGTGTTTGTTGGGTATTCTCCAACACAGAAAGGATACAAGTGTTATCACCCTCCCTCTGGGAAATACTTAGTCAGTATGGATGTTACCTTCCGAGAAACTGAACCCTACTTCAGTACCACCCACTCACCTCTGCAAGAGGAGAATAATGAGCAAAAAGAGGTGATCCCGAATTCTGTGATTCTAAATGATATGATTCAACTAGAAAGTTTGAGTTCTAGTAGACAGGGGGAGATATCCAATCAGGGAGAGAGAATTGGTCGTTTGGACAAGCCAAATTTGAGAAGGAAAGAAAAGGGGGTCTTGACAAGCGCCTTGCCTGGCACCTCTCTCTCTCTCTCTCTCTCTCTCTCACAGGCGAGCGCCTCTGCTTCTGTTTTTATTTTTTTTTTTTGGAAAGATAAGGGGGTTTTGACGCCAGGCGATGCCTTGCCTATTTGTTGCATGGCACCTCTCTCTCTAAGGCAAGCGCCTCATAGAGAGGTGCCTCGCCTGGCGCCTTTGGACGCCTTTAACAACACTGTTTCCTATTTCAACTATAATTTCTTTTGTTTTCCTATTTTAACTTAAATTTATTTTATTTTCCTATTATATTCCAATTAGGATTCAGAGATTGTTTTGCTATAAATAGCCTTTTTTTACATAAGAAAAAGGAAGTTGATATTTTCTCAATAGTGACTTTTTTATTAGTTGAACACAGGTTCTTCTTTTATCCAATGCAAAGATGGATTAATTTTTTATACCTCTATGATTAAAAACTTATCAAGACTCAACCTTGTGACATTCTAATATGGAATTTATCGCTCCATAAACTTTATTTCTAGTCACAATGCTTAATCAGGATTTAGGATTGCGGTAGAATAACTTTTGAAAATTATCATTGCCTCATTTATCGTCAAGGATTTTTAATTACAAAGTTGATCCTGGATTGCATATCAGTTTCTTTCAATTTCAAAGGATTCCTGACTTTTCTTCTTCCAATAAAAAAAGTGATTTAAATATTATTAAAATTTAAAACCACTTGCTCTTGGAGTTCCAACATGACTTCTTCCTCCTCCTCTTCTTCTTCTTTCTTCTCCTTCTTCTTCTTCTTCCTTCTTCTTCTTCTTCTTCTTCTTCTCTGCTTCTCTTCTTTTCTTTTTTTTTTCTTTTCGCTTTAGAAAGAAAATGGCATTTTGGCGCTAGGCGACGTCTCGCCTGCCTAGCGCCCGGTGCCTCTCTCTCTAAGGCGAGCGCCTCAAAAAGAGGCGCCTCACTTGGCACCTTTGGACGCCTTTAACAACACTAGTTTCATTCAAACTGGGGATGAAGGTTATGGCTTTTCGGTTTTTAAGAATGTTATTAGATGTTATGAAGTCCAAAGTCTATTTAGAGAGGTTTTTGTTTGAGGTGGGGAGACTATGACTGGGCAAGCTTGATGTGTGCCATTTGTATTTCACTCATTTGGGTGACAGAAAAAGAGGGATGAGTGGAGATGAGAGTGAGAGGGAGATAACCATGTTAGATTTTGGATGGTGAAGTAGAAGATGAGACGAGAGAAAAGGGAGAGGAGAAGAGGAGAGACATAAAGTAAATAAAGAGGAAATAAGAAATTAACATAGATTATTTTTTTATGAACTTCAATTGAATAATTAATAAAATATGCCAAAAGCATTTCCACATCAACATAGGGCATGAGATTATAACTCTTTATTAATTTATTGTGCATAAAATAGAAGAACAATAGATTTTATATTACAAGGTACAAACTAAAATTCAGGGGTAATAATGTTCATAAGTAACAAGTTGAAGATAAAAATCACCCATCAACTTTCATATGGCCCATTGGTAGACTAGTGGGGATATAGTACAATATTGTTAGCATAACATGGCTCTACTATGGTGGGTTCTTGTAATTTTGGGTTCCTCCAACTCCTGGCATAAAAAGAAAACCCTACTCCCGTGTTTGTATTGAGACAGATTCTATGGTTTTCGTTCAAGCGATTAACTGCATAATGCTTAATAGTTCATATATTTTGGTAGCTTGATTTTGGATGTATAAGCTTTTCTATTATTTGAAGTTAATAAACCAGACTGCTCATGTTTTGGCAAGAGTATCTTTTTGTGTCTAGCATGGATGAGTAAATTGCCAGCACCATTCTTGATTGATATTACTTCCCTTTGATTCTAGTAGTAGCTAATATTCAGTTGTTTGTTTCCAAAAAAATAGAATTAATTCAAAACCGCATAAAAGTTCAAGGATTATATGTTGGGGTTAGCTCAAGGCTGAACAAGCCTCATATTATGTAACCATTTTCAATACAAAGCCCCTGTTTTCAATTTTTTCATCATTGTTACATTCTAGTATCTTTTAATACAGTAATGTGACAAGTAATTGTAATGAGTTTGTAGAGATATATTTGCCAATTCAAGCGTTGTCATCCTAGGGTCACATCATGCCTGTTGCATGTCATTGCATACTATGTTTAGATGGAAAGATTAAAAATATGAGATTTGGATATTTAGTTTAAATTACTTTTTTTAAAGTTAGCTCATGCTTTAATTTATTAGATTCATGGAAGTAGTTAAAAACTTATTTCCAATGGATTTGAACATGATACTTTTCTTGTAAGTATTTCAAATCCATACTCAAATAAGGATTTTTTCCGCATTCATTGTTAAATTTAGGTCAGCCTACCTCACCTAGTTAAGCTCAAGATGAGTGTTTAAGACCCTTATAAGAGAAGAGGCACGTTACCCCATTCCAGTTAGCTCAAGCCCAATATTAGTGAGAAGGCAAGGCTCTGATACCATATTAAATTTAGCCCAAGTCTAACTCTTCCAAAAGCTAGGGAAAGGGAATGAGTGCCTAAGAGCCTCATAAGAGGCACAATACTCCTATCCCAAACAATTCAACATTCATGAACCTAATCTACCACATAAAACTCATGCATTATCAAATGCAAACCTCTCCACCCAAATGCAAAGTTAAAATATTCCTAGTATGGTACATTTTAATAGAAAATGAAAATTCAAGCCAAGAGCATTATTTGTAACACAACGTAGAAAGTTGGTTCCAATTTCAAGTTTCTTTGCTACCTTTAGTTAAATTATGTTGCTACGTCATTGGATCTAACCTTAATCACAACCTCTCCTAGCAATTTAAATAGAAGCTGAGTGCCTAATACCTTTTGCTGCTTCAAAGATAAAACGAGAAACAGAAACCAGCACTATTGTGTCCATAAACCACGTTTAAAATTAATTGAAAAAAAAAAAAACCTTCGAGCATCTGCACTCAATTTAAAACTAAATTCTTGAATTTCTTCTCCTTTCCGCCACTTTCTCGCCAACCAAACACGGCATAATCAGATAACAACACAATAGAGAGAAAAGAATTACCTCGTGTTCTCTAACGAGAGTCTGGCGATCCCACACAAGCAAACTGGCACAAACAAAGGCAACGAGAAGGAACGCCAAGCGTTTGGGCCTCTTGAGGTAATAGGAAGGATTACAATACCTCCATTTGCTTGACGATGAAGAAGATCTGCTCCTTCCCATTATGATCTCTCAAATACGAAGTATGTGATCGTTATGGAAGATTAGACACCGATCCAACAGTAATTGAATTACAAGAGCAGAAACGTTCGGAATGATGTCTCCAGAGAGAAACGGGAATTGAGGCGAGGAAAGAATTTAGAAAGAAAAGCTTTAGCTAATAGCCTCAGAATGGAGCGGAGATTGTAGGACTCTTGGCGCAACTGGCAATTTCTATTTTGTGGGTTGAAATTTTACCATTCAAATATACCGATGTAGCATCACACGTTTAAATTGCTTTAGAGATCAGAAAAACGAGACGGTGACGTTGGATGAATTAGTAAAGCTATTAAAATTTTCAGGGTTGTTCAACTGAGTCTTGTGATTCAACTAGTGCTAAGATTTTACATTACTATTATATAAGTTATATTAAATTATTTTATAAAATAATATTTTTTATAAAAATTCACCAGCAAAATGTTTCCTATTTAGATTTTAAACTTGAAATCGTTGGGAAAATAAATCATAACATCTTGTTTTATCTGAAATTTAAAATAAGATATTTTATTTTATATATTAATTAAATATATGATTTATCATATGTAAATAAAGAAAATAACTGAGGAGAAAAATTAGAATTCAATCGATATACTTTATTTTCGATTTTAGAGTAAGAAATTTAAATTTAAAATGTTAATCAAACTCAATTGCACCAAAAAAAATTTAAAAATTTAGTATTTATTATCATATATTATTAATATACAATAGCAAATTCCATTCAAATATCATATTAAAAAAAATAAAATTTACTAACCTCCTATAATACTTTACAGTAGTACGAATGATTTAACAATAATGATCTAAATATAAAAAATAGAATAATCTCTCTAGAATATGTTTGAATTTGAATCAAACAATTTCAATATTTAGAAGGTTACTCGTCAAACTTCAATCTAACTAAAAGAGTGAAATTGATTTATTAAGAGTTATGAGGAGATGTATTTCATGCTAGATACCAAGAAAATTGTAACGACCCGAAAATCGAACCACTACCGGCGCTAGGATTCAGGTCGGCTTAAGGCCGCCGGGACCCGTAGCAAGCCTAACATGCATCCTGTGAACCTGATTAATCCCATAAATGATCAACAACATACATAAAAATTAAAACTTTTTTTTCATTGATTCTCTCATACACCAAACTCAACCTGAGCATGCACTGAACATAAACGTAATCATAAACATTGGCCCCTCTGTGGGACCTCATCAATGCCCCCAATGGGTGGCATAACATGTGTTGAGTTGGTCTACATATACATCATAAAACATCTGATATCATGTATTAAAAGGGATAACAACATACTATGGTCAAGCACACTTCTAACATCCTTAAACATCATTACATCATTCTACAAATTCGTCATGTCCACATTCTAGCTATTACATACATAAGACTTCATTACTCTTGCTGACCTCCTGGTCTACCCTGTACCTGCAAGCCTGGGGGTTAAGGGAGAGGGGTGAGCTACAAGAGCCCAGTGAGCAGAATAATAAAACATTTGGAACATATGATAACATGAAATGCATCACATCACAGCTAATCACATCAAGGATGAATTTGTCACCAATAGTCCTCTACATGGTCCAACTGTACCAGGGGCGTAGAATGGGCCTCACTGGTCTTTCTCTTACATAATCATAACATAGCATAACATAACATTCCAACTGTGCCAGGGGCGTAGAATGGGCCTCACTGGTCTTTCTCTTACATGGTGCCAGGGGCGTAGAATGGGCCTCACTGGTCTTCCGTACCGTATCATCATCATATCATAACATATGAGGACTAAAGGATCATTCAACATTCATCCGCATCATCAACATATTATGCAATGCAACATATTCGTGAGTTCTAATGCAAGCACCCTATTATATCTCATGGCATTCATGATGCGTGAATCATGCTAAAACTGGTTTATTTATTTAAAAGCATAAGAGTTATTACACTCACCTCTGGCTGAAGCTCTACTGACTCAGAAGCAGCTGAACTCACTGCTGGGGTCCTCGGTTCCTCGGGTCCGAACCTACACAGGTGGACTCAAATGAGGGACCAAATAACTAGAACATAACTCTAAAAACATCCCCCAAAAACCCCCTAGAACATCATGAAATAATCATAGAAAATCATGCAAAAGAGGGCTGGACAGGGCACTTTCGGCGGCAGGTTCGGCGGCCGAAAGTCCCTCCAGAGCCGAAAGTCAGGCAGGTTCGGCGGCACCTTCGGCGGCCAAAACTCCCAGACAGAGGCGAAACTCATGCATGTTCGGTGGCACTTTCGGCGGCCGAAACTCCCAGACAGAGACGAAAGTCTCCTTTCGGGGGCAAGCTTCGGCAGCCGAAGGCTGCTTCCACAAGCATGTTCGGCGGCCGAAAGTTCCTTCGGCTGTCGAACCTGGTTTCTCCCTTAGTGGCAGAAACTCAGCTCTTCTATGCATAAACGCCTCCCAAACCATCCAAACATGCATAAACCTATTCTACAACACACATACACAAGCATACCAGCTCCTAAGGGCTTCAAACTATCCTAAGCCCCATCTACAACACATCAAACATGCATTGGCAAGCCACATTGTTCAAAAACACAACATAAACTCATAAACCTAACTATAAGCTAAACATGCATTCTACCCCATAGATCTTCATAAAACTTACTTAAAACATGCAATGAGCTTAAGATCGGCTCTTACCTCTTGAAGATCGAGAGAGAGATGACCTAATCTTGGAGATGGGAGATTTTCAACTTCCTTGGGTCTCCAAGCTCAAAACTTGCTCAAAACTTGAAAATCTTCAAAACAAGATGAAAACTTGTGAAAATCGTGAAAAATTTGAAGGAAGAACTCAAAGATTGGTGAGGGACGGCGGAGAGCTCACCTTGGCCGAAAATGGGGAGAAAAGCTCGCCCATTTCGGCTAAGGGACCCTTTTATAGTGGCTGGCCAGGCCACGTTCGGGGGTCGAACGTGCCTCCGCATGCATGCCATGTTCGGCGGCCGAACTTGACAACCCGGCTAGACTCTGGTATCGGAATTCCTACCGTCCAGTGGAATCTCGGATGTCGGAAGCCTCTAGAAGGGTAAAACCATGTTTTCATAAAATGTTTTAATGTGTTTTATGTTTTAAGCATGAAAGAAAATGAGTTTTTGCATGAAAATAACCTTGGAGAAAAACCCAGGTTCGGCCGCCGAACCTCAAGTTCGGCCGCCGAACATGCATGCGTTTCGGGTGTGCTTTAGGCCCCCGAAAGCATAAGTGAGGGAAGTCCAGGTTCGGCCGCCGAACCTCAAGTTCGGCCGCCGAACATGGCATGCATGCGGAGGCACATTCGGCCCCCAAACGTGGTCTGGCCAGCCACTATAAAAGGGTCCCTTAGCCGAAAACGGGCGAGCTTTTTCCCCATTTTCGGCCAAGGTGAGTCTCTGCCGCCCCTCACCCATCTTTGACGTCTTTCCTCTAGATCTTTCAAGATTTTCATTTGTTTTAACTTTGTTTTGAAGATTTGAGCTTTTGAGCAAAGTTTTGGAGCTTGGAGGTTCAAGAACCCACTCTCTCCCACCCCCGAGTTTTAGGTCGTCTCTCTCTTGATCTTCAAGAGGTAAGAGCCGATCTTAAGCTCATTGCATGTTTTAAGTAAGTTTTATGTAGATCTATGGGGGTAGAATGCATGTTTAGGTTATGGTTATGTTTATGGGTATAAATGTGTGTTTTTGAACAATGTGGATGCTTGATGTGTTGTAGATGGGGTTTATGATGGTTTGAGGCCCCTAGGAACATGTATGCTTGTGTTTGTGTGTTATAGAATAGGTTTGAGGCATGTTTGGAAGGTTTGGAGGCGAAATGAGCAAAGGGAGCCAAGTTTCTGCCCTTTGGCAGAAACCAGGTTCGGCAGCCGAAGGACTTTCGGCCGTCGAACATGGCTGGGGAGGCAGCCTTTCGGCTGCCGAAGCTTGCCCCCGAAAGGGAGACTTTCGTCTCTGTCTGGCAGTTTCGGCCGCCGAAAGTGCCGCCGAACATGCATGAGTTTCGTCTCTGTCTGGGAGTTTTGACCGCCGAAGGTGCCGCCGAACCTGCCTGACTTTCGGCTCTGGAGGGACTTTCGGCCGCCGAACCTGTCGCCGAAAGTGCCCTGTCCAGGCCTCCTTTGCATGATTTTGTATGGTTGTTTCATGATGTTTTAGGGGGTTTTTTGGGGAGTAGTTTATAGCTATGTTCAGGTGTGTTTGGTCCCTCATTTGAGTCCACCTGTGTAGGTTCGGACCCGAGGAACTGAGGACCCCAGCAGTGAGTTCAGCTGCTTCGGTGTTGTCAGAGTCAGCCAGAGGTGAGTGGAACTAAACCTAATCTTTTAAATTAAATGTTTTATCATGTTTCATGCATCATGATTATGCAATAGGATGATTGCATTAGTTTCACAAATATGCCGCATTGCATCGATTGTTGTTGATGTGGGTGAATGTTGGATGACCCAATTAGTCCATGACAGGAAGACCAGGACCCCATTCTACGGCCTGGCACAGTTATGGGACTCGAAGACCAAGAGCCCAGAGGAGGCCCTGGGACAATGGTAAGTAATGTATGTATGACAGGAAGACCAGGACCTCATGCTACGGCCTGGCACAGAGTTAGCTTGGACTAATTGGTGACAAGTTCACCCAACCCTTATGTGAATTGTCTGTGTTATGATGCATTTCATTGGAGCATAGTGTTATTATGTTTTATAGTTCAACTCACTGGGCTTTTAGCTCACCCCTCTCCCTTTACCCCCAGGCTTGCAGGTGCAGTATAGAGCAGGAGTCCGGATAGAGTAAAGAAGTCCTGTTTATGTAATAGCTAGCAATGGACATGATCAAATTGTATTGTAATGTCTTATTCAGTATAGATATGTATTGAGATGACGTATATGGATGTTAGTGTGTGCTTGACCATAGATTGTTGTTATCCCTTTTATTACATGATCTTAGAGATTTTATGATGTTTATGTAAACCAACTCAACATATGTTAGGTCACCCATTTGGGGGCACTGATGAGATCCCACAGAGGGATCAATGTTATGTTTATGTTATGCACAGGTTGAGTTTGGTTGATGTATATGGAAAGAAAAGTTTTAATTTTTATGTATGTTGTTGATCATGTATGGGATTATACAGGTTTACAGGTTATAGGTCAGGCTTGCTACGGGTCCAGGCGGCCTTAAGCCGATCTGGATCCTAGCGCCGGTAGCGGTCCGATTTTCGGGTCGTTACAGAGTGGTATCAGAGCCCTAGGTTCATATGGTCGGACCTAGAGTGTCGGGCTCATAGATGTCATAGAAGGTCAAGCACAATAGGAAAGATCATGTCCACTAGGATAGGATGTGGAGTCCTGTCTTGTATGATGATGTGAAATGCCATGATAATATGCATGTGCATTAATGATATGCTATGATATGTGATGTATGTGATGCGGGTTCATGTGTGCCCACATGAACCATATGATGCTAATGTTTATGTGATGTGTGCTGTTTTTCAGAAAAACAGGATGAGGGGAACTCGTCGATCAGCAAGATTGACTGGAGTGCCACCTGAGGATGAGGGCACGAGCGCCCGTCCTCCAGCATTGCCTAGGGCAATGTCTAGTAGGTCTAGCAGAGACAGAGCAGTTAGAGACCCTAGAAGGTCTTTGGATCTGGGTAGGAGCAGATCAGTTAGAGGAACAGTTCAGGGAGAAGCGTCAGAGGACATGGGGGATGATATGGATGTAGAGCAGAGGAGGGATGGCAGTCTAGGAGTTAGCATGTCAGAAGAGGGAATGGGAGAGTCCCAAGGAGGCACTCAGGCCTCGGGATTTGTTCAGCCACCCCACTACCCACACTTCTCACAACATCCCGGGTATTCGATGGGAGGTACATCGGATTACCCTAGCTTCACCCCTTATCCCACACAGATGCCATACCCACCATACTACCCACCATATTCACAATACCCAATGTATCCACCTCCACCCTATTATCCAAATCCAGCAAACCCTACCTCAGAAAATGTTGCACCACCTCCACCACCTACAGAACCAGCAGCCCCAGTTACTCAACCTTCTAGACCTAGCTCAGCCAGTGGGAGCAAGGTCAAGATGACCGATTACATGAAACTGGGTGCTCCTCAGTATGAAAAAGGGGATGACCCATTTGTGTATCTTGAAAGGGTTAAAGTGATCACAGAGGAGATTGGGGCTGATGACAGTAGAGCCATTCAGATGGCCGGATTCATGCTTAAGTGCAAGAAGGCACGGGAGTGGTTCAAGAATTATGTGAACCCGAGAGTGGACAACATGTCCTGGGAAGAGTTTGCAAACGAGTTTGCAGGATGGGCTTTTCCCGATAGTTCAAGGGAGCTGAAGATGATAGAGTTTGAACAGTTGAGGCAGACGGATGAAATGAGTGTAGAGGAGTACACCGACAGATTTTTGGAGCTGTTGCCTTTTGCTGGGCAGAGTCTGGATACAGATTCGAAGAGGTCAAGGAGGTATGTCATGAAACTTCATTCCAGGTATTCCTCCTTGATCTAGTCAGTGGACAGGGAGAGCTTCCATGCCATAGTAGATATGGCCAGGAAAATGGAGGCCAGTGCCATCATTCAGGGGACAGTTAAGCAGTCAGTGGCACAGTCTTCCGGTTCTAAAACTCCGGGTGGGGGAAGATTAGATCCCTCTACCCTGAGTGCAGCAGCTTCAAGCAGTAAGAGATGGGGTAAGCCCAAGGGTAAGAAGAACAAGTTCTGGAACAAGGTTAAGTCTAGTCTGGGATTTGGGAGTGGCTCAAGCTCTGGTGCGGATAATGCAGTTTGTGCAAGGTGTGGTAGGCCACACAAAGGAGTATGTCGGTTTAGGACGAACGCCTGTTTCAGATGTGGTCAGGAGGGGCATATGGCTCGAGAATGTCCAAGAGCAGTCCCGATGGTTCAGTCCCAGCAGACAGCCTCAGGCAGTGTAGCGCAGCCAGCAGCTCCAGCCATGACTCAGGCCAGTGGCAGAGGCAGAGGGAGAGGGGCAGCCTCTTCTTCAGCGGGTTTCAGAGGTGAAGGTCCATCAGCTCCAGCACGGATCTTCACAATGACACAGCAGGAGGCAGATGCATCTAACACCGTGGTGGCAGGTAACTTAATCATTGGTTGTTCAGATGTGTATGCCTTGATGGACCCTGGTGCATCTCATTCTTTTATTGCTCCGAGAGCCGTGGGGAGGTTGGGTCTGATGACTTCTGGGTTAGAGTGTCCTCTCTGGGTCAGTGGACCCAAGTGTGATCCATCTGTGGCAGAGTCAGTCTGCCAGTGTAGTCCTGTGTTTGTTGAGGGAAGATGCTTGTCCGCCGACCTAGTGGTTCTAGATTTGACAGATTTTGACGTCATTCTAAGGATGGACTGGTTATCTACCCATGGTGCTACCTTGGACTGTAGGGACAAGGTAGTCAGGTTCAGAGGTCAGGATGGGTCTGAGGTTGTCTTCAGAGGAGACAGAAGGGGTACACCTAAAGGTCTGATATCAGCTCTTCAGGCTCGTAGGTTGCTTAGGAGGGGATGTCAGGGGTATTTGGCTCATGTGAGAGAGCTTAGCAGTCAGGTCAGAGAGCCCGCCTCAGTGCCAGTGGTTAGAGAGTTCTTAGATGTGTTCCCAGACGAGCTGCCAGGTTTACCACCTGCTAGGGAGATAGAGTTTGAGATAGAACTGATGCCTGGAACCCGACTGATCTCTATCCCTCCCTATAGGATGGCGCCAGCAGAATTGAAAGAGTTGAAGGAGCAGTTGCAGGAGCTGGTAGACAAGGGCTTCATCCGACCGAGTACCTCACCCTGGGGTGCTCCAGTTTTGTTTGTGAGAAAGAAGGATGGATCCCTTAAACTTTGTATCGACTACAGGCAGTTGAACAAAGTCACTACCAAGAACAAGTACCCTTTGCCAAGGATCGACGATCTATTCGACCAGCTAGCAGGAGCGGGCTGTTTCTCCAAAATAGATCTGAGATCTGGGTACCACCAGTTGAGGATCAGAGATGAGGATGTGTCGAAGACGGCTTTCAGGACCAGATATGGGCATTTTGAGTTCCTCATAATGCCGTTCGGGCTAACCAACGCCCCTGCAGCATTCATGGATCTCATGAATAGAGTGTTTAGCTAGTATCTGGATCACTTCGTTATTGTCTTCATAGATGATATCCTAGTGTATTCCAGGAATGCAGAGGAGCATGCCTATCATCTGAGGTTGGTTCTACAGACCTTGAGGGAACATGGCTTGTATGCCAAGTTCTCTAAGTGTGAGTTCTGGCTGAGGAGCATTTCGTTCTTGGGGCATGTAGTGTCAGAGAATGGGATAGAGGTGGACCCCAAGAAGACAGAAACTGTGGCTAACTGGCCTAGACCCACTTCAGTGACGGAGATCAGGAGTTTCTTGGGTTTGGCAGGTTACTACAGGAGGTTCGTTCAGGACTTCTCGAAAATAGCAGCTCCTCTGACCAGACTAACCAGGAAGAATCAGAAATTTCTGTGGACCGATCAGTGCGAAGAGAGTTTTGAAGAGCTTAAGAAGAGGTTGACTTCAGCACCAGTTTTAGCTCTGCCATCTAGTGATGAGGACTTTACAGTCTTTTGTGATGCGTCCCGTGTGGGACTGGGTTGTGTACTGATGCAAAATGAGAGGGTGATTGCTTATGCTTCGAGGCAGCTAAAGAAGCATGAGTTGAATTACCCCACACATGACCTTGAGATGGCTGCAGTAATCTTTGCACTCAAGATGTGGAGGCACTACCTCTATGGGGTAAAATGTGAGATCTTCACAGATCATAAAAGCCTGCAGTACATCCTGAGTCAAAGAGATTTGAACTTGAGACAGAGAAGATGGGTAGAACTGCTAAGTGACTATGATTGTAAGATTCAGTATCATCCGGGTAAGGCGAATGTCGTGGCAGACGCCCTAAGCCGGAAGTCACTAGGCAGTCTATCCCACATCACGGCAGAGAGAAGACCAGTGGTGAAGGAGTTTTACAAGCTCATCGATGAAGGTCTACAGTTAGAGTTGTCTGGTACAGGTGCCTTGGTTGCTCAGATGAAAGTGACACCCGTGTTTCTGGAGCAGGTGGCTCAGAAACAGCATGAGGACCCAGAGTTAGTGAAGAT
The DNA here is from genome assembly GCF_001659605.2 of Manihot esculenta. NCBI lineage: Eukaryota > Viridiplantae > Streptophyta > Magnoliopsida > Malpighiales > Euphorbiaceae > Manihot > Manihot esculenta. The sequence goes on along the minus strand of NC_035163.2, from coordinate 15,455,999 downwards.
TGCCAGGACTGTTCAGTCAGGCAAGGACAGTGAGTTCAGATTTGACAGTAAGGGGATCCTCCACTATGGGAGTCGATTGTGTGTACCAGATGACATAGGGCTAAAAGGAGACATTATGAGAGAGGCTCATAATGCAAGATACAGCATTCACCACGGAGCCACCAAGATGTATTAGGATCTGAAGAAAGTTTATTGGTGGCCAGCTATGAAGAGAGAAGTGGCACAGTTTGTGTCAGCCTGCGAAGTATGTCAGAGGATGAAGCTGGAACATCAGAAGCCGGCTGGAATGCTTAACCCGCTACCTATTCTAGAGTGGAAATGGGAGAATATAGCTATGGATTTCGTAGTGGGGTTACCGGCGACGTCCAACAGATTGGACTCCATATGGGTGATTGTGGACAGACTCACCAAATATGCTCACTTCATCCCTGTCAGGAGTGGCTATTCTGTGGACAAGTTGGCGCAGGTGTACGTTGATGAGATAGTCAGACTGCATAGGGTTCCTGTTTCTATAGTGTCAGATAGAGGACCCCAGTTCACCTCCAGGTTTTGGCGGAGTCTGCAGGATGCCATGGGTACCAGGTTGGATTTTAGCACTGCCTTCCATCCACAGACAAACGGACAGTCAGAGAGGACCATCCAGACCATAGAAGATATGCTAAAAATGTGTGTGCTGGACTTTGGCGGTTCTTGGAGGCAGCATTTACCTTTGGTGGAGTTTGCCTACAATAACAGCCATCATGCTAGCATCGGGATGGCTCCATATGAAGCTTTATATGGGAGGAAGTGCAGGTCACCTGTTTGCTGGGAGGAAGTTGGAGAAAAGGCCTTGGCAGGGCCTGAGCTAGTAGAGATCACAAGCAGGGTGGTACCCTTAATCAAAGAAAGAATCAAGACTGCTGCAAGCAGACAGAAGAGTTATGCAGACATCCGTAGAAGACTAGTAGAGTTTCAGGAGGGGGATCTGGTATTGCTCAAGGTGTCTCCAATGAAAGGAGTGGTTCGCTCTGGGAAGAAAGGTAAACTAGCCCCACGATACATCGGACCCTTTGAAGTCTTGTAAAAGATTGGGAATGTGTCGTACAAGCTGAATTTACCTGCTTCAATGGAGAGAATCCATCCGGTTTTCCATGTTTCTATGTTGAGAAAGTTCGTGTCAGATCCGGGCAAGGTTTTTAGTGAGCCTGATGTGGAGATCCAAGAGGATCTCACCTATGTGGAACAGCCGATACGGATCCTAGACACCCAGATCAGAAAGCTAAGAAACAAGGAAATCCCGATGGTGAAATTCCTTTGGAATCACCACAATATGGAAGAATGCACTTGGGAGACACGGGAGTCTATGCTCCGGCAATATCCTCATCTCTTTTAAGGTTAGTCTCTATGTGTTTTATGTGTATGATATGTTGTATGCCTTGCATGTGCTAGTTGAGGAACATTCGGGGACGAATGTTCTTAAGGGGGGGGAGAATGTAATACCCGGCTAGACTCCGGTATCGGAATTCCTACCGTCCGGTGGAATCTCGGATGTCGGAAGCCACTAGAAGGGGTAAAACCATGTTTTCATAAAATGTTTTAATGTGTTTTATGTTTTAAGCATGAAAGAAAATGAGTTTTTGCATGAAAATAGCATTGGAGGAAAACTCAGGTTCGGCCGCCGAACCTCAAGTTTGGCCGCCGAACATGCATGCATTTCGGGTGTGCTTTAGGCCCCCGAAAGCATAAGTGAGGGAAGTCCAGGTTCGGCCGCCGAACCTCAAGTTCGGCCGCCGAACATGGCATGCATGCGGAGGCACATTCGGCCCCCGAACGTGGTCTGGCCAGCCACTATAAAAGGGTCCCTTAGCCGAAAACGGGCGAGCTTTTTCCCCATTTTCGGCCAAGGTGAGTCTCCGCTGCCCCTCACCCATCTTTGACGTCTTTCCTCTAGATCTTTCAAGATTTTCATTTGTTTTAACTTTGTTTTGAAGATTTGAGCTTTTGAGCAAAGTTTTGGAGCTTGGAGGTTCAAGAACCCACTCTCTCCCACCCCCGAGTTTTAGGTCGTCTCTCTCTCGATCTTCAAGAGGTAAGAGCCGATCTTAAGCTCATTGCATGTTTTAAGTAAGTTTTAAGTAGATCTATGGGGGTAGAATGCATGTTTAGGTTATGGTTATGTTTATGGGTATAAATGTGTGTTTTTGAACAATGTGGATGCTTGATGTGTTGTAGATGGGGTTTATGATGGTTTGAGGCCCCTAGGAACATGTATGCTTGTGTTTGTGTGTTGTAGAATAGGTTTGAGGCATGTTTGGAAGGTTTGGAGGCGAAATGAGCAAAGGGAGCCAAGTTTCTGCCCTTTGGCAGAAACCAGGTTCGGCAGCCGAAGGACTTTCGGCCGCCGAACATGGCTGGGGAGGCAGCCTTTCGGCTGCCGAAGCTTGCCCCCGAAAGGGAGACTTTCGTCTCTGTCTGGCAGTTTCGGCCGCCGAAAGTGCCGCCGAACATGCATGAGTTTCGTCTCTGTCTGGGAGTTTCGGCCGCCGAAGGTGCCGCCGAACCTGCCTGACTTTCGGCTCTGGAGGGACTTTCGGCCGCCGAACCTGCCGCCGAAAGTGCCCTGTCCAGGCCTCCTTTGCATGATTTTGTATGGTTGTTTCATGATGTTTTAGGGGGTTTTTGGGGAGTAGCTTATAGCTATGTTCAGGTGTGTTTGGTCCCTCATTTGAGTCCACCTGTGTAGGTTCGGACCCGAGGAACCGAGGACCCCAGCAGTGAGTTCAGCTGCTTCGGTGTTGTCAGAGTCAGCCAGAGGTGAGTGGAACTAAACCTAATCTTTTAAATTAAATGTTTTATCATGTTTCATGCATCATGATTATGCAATAGGATGATTGCATTAGTTTCACAAATATGCCGCATTGCATCGATTGTTGTTGATGTGGGTGAATGTTGGATGACCCAATTAGTCCATGACAGGAAGACCAGGACCCCATTCTACGGCCTGGCACAGTTATGGGACTCGAAGACCAGGAGCCCAGAGGAGGCCCTGGGACAATGGTAAGTAATGTATGTATGACAGGAAGACCAGGACCCCATGCTACGGCCTGGCACAGAGTTAGCTTGGACTAATTGGTGACAAGTTCACCCAACCCTTATGTGAATTGTCTGTGTTATGATGCATTTCATTGGAGCATAGTGTTATTATATTTTATAGTTCAACTCACTGGGCTTTTAGCTCACCCCTCTCCCTTTACCCCCAGGCTTGCAGGTGCAGTATAGAGCAGGAGTCCGGATAGAGTAAAGAAGTCCTGTTTATGTAATAGCTAGCAATGGACATGATCAAATTGTATTGTAATGTCTTATTCAGTATAGATATGTATTGAGATGACGTATATGGATGTTAGTGTGTGCTTGACCATAGATTGTTGTTATCCCTTTTATTACATGATCTTAGAGATTTTATGATGTTTATGTAAACCAACTCAACATATGTTAGGTCACCCATTTGGGGGCACTGATGAGATCCCACAGAGGGATCAATGTTATGTTTATGTTATGCACAGGTTGAGTTTGGTTGATGTATATGGAAAGAAAAGTTTTAATTTTTATGTATGTTGTTGATCATGTATGGGATTATACAGGTTTACAGGTTATAGGTCAGGCTTGCTACGGGTCCAGGCGGCCTTAAGCCGATCTGGATCCTAGCGCCGGTAGCGGTCCGATTTTCGGGTCGTTACACGGGTATTATAAAAATAATAAGAAATAAAAAGTTAAAAAGATAGTCCTTTGAAAATGAAGAAAAAAGAGTTGTGAAACGAAATATATGGAACGGAGATTATACTACTAAATTTTATATATAATAAATATACGAAGATAATATAAAAGAAATAAACTAAAATTATCATAATCATTAATATAATAAATTTAGATATAATAACTTAATTGTTCAATATTTATACGGCTTGATTTAGAGTATTAGAATGATATTTAAAACGTGTTTTCAATTGAATAGTAGGTAGATATAAGTGCTATTTAAAAATATAAACGTAATCTATATAAAGTGTTAAAAAGAGTGAGTTGAACACTAATATTATACAAGGAACATAAATTTGTTGCTTTTTAAAATTTTTTTCTACCACGACTTCATTTTAAACACATTATTTTTCATAATTTAACTTTTTCACCCTCACTTATTTCATTTTTTATTGTCTAGTTTTTCTTTATGAAATATTTAACATTAAGCTGTACACAAAAAAAATACATATCACATGTTAATAATTTAATAGCACTAATACAATTTTTAAACAAAATAAATTTAACATAAAATAATTAAACAAACACACACATATATTTATATTAAAATAAGCATACACATATAATATTCTATTCAATATTGATGTAAAACATCAATAATTATTTAAACATAAGTATAATAAAAATTGTTCTGAATAATTATATACAAAATAGGATATAACATATAAAAAAGAGATATTTCTCTTCAAATGTAAGGGTTGTTGATAGGAGACTTTAATGTCGTTTTCGAATATTAGCCTGAAATACACAATGTACAAGTTCATTTGTGCAAAAATAATTCAACTACATGTTCAAGTTGTGGACATGAACAAAATCTTTCCATCTATGCTTAATTCTAGCTTTGAACAAGACTCTCCATTTATTGATCATTGATACATAGTCATACTTTTGGAACGTTTGATTTTTGCTGCTATAAATGTATAGCAACATAATCTCATTGTCAAGATAATTTCTGCCAAAATCTAAGAGTTCTATGCATATAAGAAATGCAATATAAATAAGAATTAGAAAAGATTTGTAATAATATACCATACTTTTGAGATTCACTACTTTTTACTATAGATTTTATAACTACAAGAAATTTTTAAAAAACTCACCACTTTATATTTGAAGTCTTTTTTGTCCAATTGGTAAAGAAAACTTGATACTTATGCCTTTGATATTATGACATCAATCATCGTTAATAAACAAGCCCAGTTATTATGAAGAGATATTAATTTTTTAATATTAAGTATGCAATTGTATTATAAGCTTAATGAAAGTAAAATAAAATAAAATAAAACTTAATTTTTAAAATCATATCACTATTGCTTGATGTATCATCTTCATTGTTTGTCTCACTGTGTTCATCTTTAGATAATTCAGTAACGTTTTCAAGTTTTGAGGTTGATGAACTGGCAACACCAACGACAACAATATGAGGAGGAGCTCGAGCACTTAGTATAATAATATTCAAACCTTATTCTGTAAGAAAATGTGAACATATATAATTTCATAGCTTCAAACTTTGAAAATAAAAAATTAGAGGGGCTTAATATCATAATAGGCAATAAACTTGCCTAATCTTTCATAAAGATAATATGCGGGTCCATTTTGAGAATGGTCCATCTCAACTATTATTCTTACTCTCTATGTATACTCTTTAACTACCTATAGATAAAGGATGACATGCTCTTGGAAAGGGTCTTCCAATTTTTTCAATGATACATTTAGGGACAATTTGAGAGAAAGAAAAAAGAAACTAACAAAAATAAATAATATTCTTTACAAAAAATAATATATATAATCATTCAACAAATATTATCATCATTATCAATGTCATTAGTTATTCACTATACAAGAATTTATACAGAAAAAAGTATTTAGGTAGGTTTCATACCATTTCAACTTGTCCATAGACAAACCTATAGTAAAAATCATTCTTCTTATAAATCATATTCCTTTATCGGTATAGGATTGACAAACAACAAGGGTGATGAAATATTATTTCATACAACTCTAGATTAGAGAGAATAATGGATTTAGGATATGAAAGCACAGTAGGCAGAGTGGTAGGGATAGAAATAAAGTGGCAGAGATAGAATGATAATATGTTTTACGAGAAGATTCAATTTGAGTAATAGGGTTTGGGAAACTGGAACGTTATTTAGTTTAATTATGGTATAAAACGGTGTGTATAAGTCCCACTCAGTCATGAAAAGTTGGGCGATTTTAAGTATTCATGTTTTTAAATTTTTTCTTGAGTCAATATGCAATACTATGTCATTCATTTAATGTAAAACAATTGCATTTAGATTAGGCACAACTTTTTTGCATCTCATGACCAAAATAACTGAAATGGATTAACTTATCAACCTGGTTATGTTCTAATCTCCCTATATTATAAAAAATAATACACCTTGGTTATGGTCTAATCTCTCTATATTATAAAAAAACAACACACTATTATCAATAATAAGTTTGGTTCAATTTTATTGATTTTTTTTACTAAAACCGAATCAAAATAGTTGAAAATTTTCAAAATAAAAACTGAACCGAAAAAAATAAAAAATCGAGCCGAATTTCTGAATTAATTCAATTCGATCAAATTTTTCGATTTGGATCGAATACTGTTTACCTCTAAAATCCACTACCTCTTGAACCTAGTCTGTATTTAGGACATCTCATTGATCCATGTAAATCTGCCTGTAGACATAATATTCTCTAAAGAGAATTGAATGCTCGTCGCACTTGAAGGTGATGGTGCAGTTTATGGTGCCAAGCAATGTAAGTGCCTCTTGAACTGGAATCTTTTGGACACAAATAATATTTAAGTTAAATGCATAAATAATGTGGAAATGAGAAAAACTATGATCAATATTGTAGTAATGAAAAAAATACCACTTTATATTTCTAATAAGATGTATTGCATTTGAAAGTTAACTATAATCTATGAATAATAAACATATAAGGAGCTATCACTTAATTATAATATATTCACAAACCTATAGAGTGTAGAAGATAAGTTAATTCATTTCCTTCATGGTCGAAATTTTTCAATATAAATTCTGATGCTCGCTAAAATGTAAACTCAATTAAGTAATTCAGTTCAATTTCGACATGAGATAAAAAAAATTCCCAATTCCCAAACCCAATTTAGCATATATGCATAATCCTTTCCTTCTAATATAAACACTTCTCAAGCTTTAGCATTAGGCATGTGCAACTTAAAAATTTATTCATTTTCAACAATACTCCAAAATAACATTACTAATGGTATTTCCTACACAAAATAGAAACATATTAATATAACTATATGATGTTGGCAAAAATGAGCTAAATATGACTTGACAATATGCAAAAAATAAGGGTGAGGTGGTTGGCGCTTAGTGGCAGCCACTTTGATGCTCAAGTTAGTAAGTTTTCAAGAAGAACGAGTGTAAATAGAGAACTTGAGCTTAGAGATGTGTGTATTAGAATGCATATCTTGAAATCTGCGCGTCTACTTCACTTTTATACTATAATAAGATAGGTTAGTTAATAGCTTCACTGAAAATCTGACTTGTACCAACTAGTGGATAAGAGATCTCCTGATTGTAGGTATAATGGGGATATGCTTGTAATGTCCTTTAATGGTAATAAGATATTACGAGAGGCTCAGTCAGTTATACGGGGCGAGCCTTTTACTAAACCGAATACCGGTCGTTCAGTTTTCTCTTCAGAAAGTGATACAGTGGCTGAAGGTCATAGTCTATTAAGATTCTGCCATGTGGTCTAATCGTATGTTGACAATACATGATTCACTTTGGACGATCATTGATGTAATACCCGGCTCGAGTCCGGCATCGAAATTCCTATCGTCCGGTGGAATCCAGGATGTCGGAATTCTCTAGAGAGTTTTTATTTTCACAGAAAATGTATGATCAAGTATGAGATGTACAGGTACACAGAGAGTATAGCAGGCTTGCTACGGATTCTGGCGGCCTTAAGCCGACCTGAATCCTAGCGCCGGTGACGGTCCATTTTGGGGTCGTTACAATTGATCCATATCAAAAGTTCCCCCAACAGTTTTTGATTCTTCAAATTTAAAGCTCACAATTGTTTTCCATGGTTTGGACGTGTTGTACGCCTGAATTGGCTCCCTAACTCATGTTCCTTCATCTATTCTGGTGATAAATGATGTTACTTTGCTTCTCGAGCTACATTAAAACTATCCATCATAATAATAGTATAAATTCTCCCTTTCTCCAACCATTACCACTTTTGCTCACAACAACTTTTACTTTTCTGAAAAAAGCTCAAACACTCAGCTCTCTCTCATGCATTTTTGAAAGGTAACTCCTCCTTCTGTCATTTTCCCTGCCTTAGAATGAATAGATCTTCTTTGTCCTTTTCTTCTAGTGGCAGCTCAACCTCTAACTCTTCCTCCAGTAGCCCCATTCGTGCTGTCGCACCCATAATTCCGTTGAGGGCAATCCATGACAATGACCCTTACTGGTGAGTGACATCCCATCTGTGCTAACTGAAGGGGACGTAGATCGCTTTCATGACCATTACTATATCTCCTGAATGATCTTCTGGATTTATGCTCCTAATCTGAATATTCATGTTGATGACCAAATCCATACTAAAGACACCATCATGGTTTATGAGGAGCAATTGAAAGTGGGTCTTTGATTTTTGATTGACCCATTTTCAATGAAATCCTCAAATTTCACAAATTGTCAGTTGCCCAACTATACCCCAATAGCTAGAAAATTTTGGTGGCTTTCTGATGGGAGTCGAATCCGTTAATTAAAACTAATTTCTCTTTTTTTTGTTTAAAATAATTTTATAGATAGAGTAAATGAGTGTCGATCCCACAGAAATCTTAAAGTTATTTAAATTAAATAAAAAGTAGAATAAGAAAAACAGTTTAAAACAAAAAGAGAGAAGAAGAAAATTGCTATTTAGAGAAATTGATTTTGAGAAGAATTAAAGAAGAAATAAAGAAGAAATAAAATAATGCGATTGGAATTATGAAACAAATATTTAATAAAGAAAACTCAGCTGAAGATAATCGAAATTGAGAGATTTGCAGTTGATCATTAATTAAAGAGATAGTTCATTTAATCATCTATTATTTGGTTATAGTGTTCAAACAAGTAAATCCCACCAATTCTTCCTTATGATTAAATTAATATGTGTAGCGTTTAAATTAATTACTAGTTAATTAATAACCCCATCAAATATGTAGATTTAATTAATTAACTGCTTTAAGAGAGAAGAACCCAAACTTGATCAATAATAACAAGCGAATTATTTAAATAAAATCAATTAATTATTTAATATAAACAAATATATTAATTGCTACTTGTATTAATCCAATTAAATAATTACGTATTTACTTAGATTAATTAGCAATATATTGTCTTCCTAGGAGATTCAATATACCTCTTGAATTCCTAAGAGGACAACAATGGAGGTAGTATTTTTTCAAAAACAGAAATTAATTAAAAATAGAAATATGATAAATAGAAATTAAGAACAAAACCTCACAACTTTAGATAAACCTCAATTTGATTAACTTTCAACTGAATAAAAGAGTTTAACCTAAAGGTCATAGTAGAATTGTAGAAAAATAAAAGAAAAAGGAGAAGAAGAATTCGATCAAGAAGGAACCGAAAAAGAGAGAGAGGAGGAAGAGATGATATGAGATGATTTTCTACTTCTAGGGCAGCCTTTATATATGCTTTTTTTCAAACAAAAAGATAATTATTCATAATTTAAAAGAAAAAGTAGAATAAATCTACTACTCCTATGATGACTCCTATTCTAATCCTGATCTGATTGTATTTGCATCTATTTGAAACAGTTTTGAACTCTATACAATTGGCAAAAATCGAAATCTTAAAATCTGTCCGTCGGCTTGGGCCACAGTCTTGGGCAAGGTTGTACCTTCCAGTCAAAAAAAGCTCTAAAACAGCCTCTTTTGATTCCTTTTCTTATTTTTAGCTCAAAACTTGTCCAAAATCAAATTTCAAGTAAAAATTAATTCTTTACATTATAATTATAGCAAAATCATGAAATTTAATATGAAAAAAATGGTGAGTTTTGCAACTCATCAGATTCCCCCACATTTGCACATTTGCTTGTCCTCAAGCATAGAAATTCAAATAACTAAAAACAATAAAAATACATCTCTATCCTCAACCATAGAAATGTAATTTGTCCAAAGTAAAGAACCAAATAGTCATGCAATAAGAATAGCAGAAATACCTTAATTTCACCAAAGTTCATTTCAACAAGTTTTATCTTTAAAACGTGTTTCTCAAGATATAAAGCTGGCCCTCAGTCCATCTTTAAAGACACAGAATATTAAAATTCATTTAATATTAAACTACCTTTTTGAAAGAATAGACTCTTAAAAATTTTTACTAGACTGAAAAATTTAAAGATTTTGGAGAGTTTTATTACACTTCCTACTATATCTTGCTTGAAACTGATGAAATAAACGTAAAATAAATTATTATTGAGCCACTTGCCTCAGGTTATTCAGCTCATGTGGCTACTAGCTCCACTCATGGTCACCTAACTAAAGGTATGGACGAGTTTTTAAACGGCTCAAAAGGGGGTGATACTCTCCCAAACACCGATTTTTTCATATAGAATCACCTTAAGAGACCACCAAGTACCACACTACTTGGGCCATCGGGTTGATAACTGTAATACCCGGCTCGTTCAGGCATCAGAATTCCTACCGTCCGGTGGAATATCTGATAGTGGACCTTCTGTGAAGGCTAGAGCAAGGGTAAAGGAAAGTGTTTTAAGTATTTTCATGGTTTTAAATGAAATAGGAAAGAGTTTTAAAGAGAAAAGGCTTTGGAGACAAAGGCCAGGTTCGGCCCCCGAATGTGAAGTTCGGCCGCCGAAAGTGTCCAATGTTCGGCCCCCGAAGGTTATGTTCGGCCCCCGAACGTTGCATGGTTTTGCATGCAGTTTCGGCTGCCGAAGCTGAGGAGGTTGGTTCGTTGTGGACACGCCTCAGTCCGTGGTTTGGCCAGGTGTTTACCTCCAGATCATGATCAGAAGTTATGCCACGTCTCCCTTTGACTCATCTGCAAGCTTTAATCAGCTCATGCAGAAGGTTTGGTCATTTGCAAAGGTTTTGAACGTTTTTGAGAGAAAAGAGAGAAAAGTGAGGTTTTGGTAATAGTTGAAGAGGAGTTGCTGAGTTGGTTGTTCCTCTTCTGTTTTCAAGAGGTAAGGGAAGTCTTTACGTTTGTTTTAATGAGTTTTAACAGCTTTTCAAATGGTTAAGGGTAGAGTTGCATGGTTAGGTTTTAAAGCTTAGTTTTGATGCTTTAATGGTGTAAGCTTGTATATATGTTGTACTTGCTGTTTTGTTGGGGTTAATAGGTAGTTTTGGACCCCTTGGAGCATATACCAGAGTATATGCAAGTTGAGGAGTTGTGTATGCATGTTGGAGTGGTGTTGGTGCTTGGCAGGAGATGGTTGTGCACGAAGCTGGGTTCTGGATGAACTCAGGTTCGGCCGCCGAAGGGAGGATTCGGCCGCCGAACCCCTTGTGAAGGTAGTTTCGGCTGCCTAAGGTTGCCTCCGAAAGAATAGACTTTCGGCTCTGTCCTGCACATTCGGCCGCCGAAGATGCCGCCGAAGGTGTCCTGCCTAGCTTTTCCTTTGCATGTTTCAGTGATTGTTCTATGAGGTTTTAGAGGGGTTTTGGGAAGATGTTTAAGAAGTTAATAAGAGTATGTTTGACACCTCAATCGAGTCCTTTTGTGTAGGATCGGACCCGACAGTTCAGGGAGGTCGTCAGGATTAGCAGTTGCAGAGTCAGTCAGGTTTCTGCTTGAGGAGCAGAGGTGAGTAGAACTAAACTTAATCTTTTATTAAAGAAACATAATGCTTTAGCATAGTTCATGCATCATGACTGCTATGATATGTAATAGGGTGATTGCATTAGAATCACGAATATGAAGCATTGCATCTTATTGATGATTATGTGATCAGAGGTTAGGTGGACCCAGGCGACTCCAATAGCCTAAGCTTCGGCTCCTGTCATTGTGTCAGGTCAGTTGGGCAAGTATATGTTGGTATGCCCTGTGTAGCTCCTTTGGGGGGCCAGTTTTGACAGAGGGTATTTTTGGGGTCATGTCTACCTTAATGAAGATTGGACCAAGGCGACTTCACTAGCCCGTCGAGGGAGTTGTGGGGTCATGTCTAATCCATGATATATTGAGATGTTTGTTTGGTGATGCATTTTCATATATAGTGCGTATGAATGAACTGTTTTCAGTGTTTCTACTCACTGGGCTTTAGAAGCTCATCCCTTTCCCTTAATCCCAGTTTTGCAGGTTCAGAGTAGCTGGGAAGGGCAGAAGCATCAGAGGTGCTAAAGGATTGCATGTGTAATAGTATAATGTGGACATGATGTAATTAAAGAGATAGATGTAAAGTGATGTAATAGATAGTTCGTCAATCAGTATGTTAATGAGATAGACTGTGCTTTTGCCTATAGTGTATGTTAATCCCTTGAGTATATGCATGTATCCTGTTTTATAGTTTCTTGATGAGAAATGAGTCAGACCAGACTTAATATATGTTGTGTTTCGAAAACCCAGTGAATGATAACTGTGAGGGAAGACAGGGATTCATTCCTTTGACCCAAGACCAGTGCAATAGGAAAGACCAGGTTTGATTCCTGTGATCCATAGAGAGAGGCCATTAGAGAAGACCAGGTTTGATTCCTGTGACTCTATGGTAGCCAAGTTAACTTATGATATGCTGACCCTTACAGAGTGGGTTCTATGCTGCAGAGCGCATAGGGTATGGAGGTTACTTGGTAGGGTATCACTGGTGTATTATAGATAGCCTGAGGGCTAGCTCAGATTAGTATATCTGAGTATTTTGGTTCATATGCATGGACCTACAGAGAGTGTTTTAAAGGTTAAGTCTGGTAGTTTTAAAGTAAAGTTTTAACAGTTAGTAGTCCAGTTGGATCATGTATGGGATTTTCACAGGTACACAGAGTTCATAGCAGGCTTACTACGGGTCTAGGCGGCCTTAAGCCGATCTGGATCCTAGTGCCGAGCAGTTTGGGCCGTTACAAAGAGGGTACCGGTTTCCGGGCTGTTACAGTTGGTATCAGAGCATAGGGCCTCCTGAGTACGGTGTGTTGAACATGTTTGTTCAAGGATTAGAGATCCCACATCGGAAAGAGGTTGGTTTAGAGTCATAGTCAGGCAAAGCACAAAAGTATAATCATGTCCACTAGGCTAAAATGTTCAGTTGTTTTGCATGCTGATGTGACATGCCCATGTATATAAACATGTGTATTGATGTTATGCTATGTATGCATGTATATCTTGTCCGTTCATGTGTTTTCATATGAACTCTATGTGTGCTAATGTTTGTTTCTTGTGGTGTTCTTCAGGATAGCTAAGATGAGTGGTGTTAGTCCACAGATTGATTCAGATCCGTCTGAAGAATCTTTTGATGAAAATAGAGGAGGCATGGACCTAGGAAACAAGAGAGAGATAGAAGTAGATGTTCAACGAAGGGATGTTGGTATACAGGTGAGTATGGATGCTGAATCTTTAGAGGATGCTCAGACCAAGGACTCTAGAATAGGAGAGAATGAACCCTCCACTTGGAGTACAGCTACCGCGAAAGGAGTGATGTGGGGGAAAACTATAAAGAAAAAGGTTAGAGGTGTGAGACGGTCAAAGAAAAATAAGAGTCTAGGTGATGATGTTGGTCCAAGTTCTGGTATAGGCAAGCCACAATGTTTGAGGTGTGGTAGATTGCATAAGGGAATCTGTCTGGCAGGAACAATAGGATGTTATAGGTGTGGCCAGGAGGGGCATGTGATTCGTGAGTGTCGTTTGATGCCTTGGATGGTTCGGTCCCAGCAGACTTTTTCAGGTAGAAAGGCTCAGCAGGGAATAGCCCCATCAGATCCAGTGATGCCAGGTATGCTCTTTTTGAGAGTTTTGATGTCTATCTTTGTTTTGTGGATCCTAGTAGGATTGAAAGTAACAGAAGGAAAAGAGAGGTACATGTTCAGAGTAAAAGTAAAAGAGCTAGAGAGTAAGAGAAAAGTTAATAGGTAAAGGAAAGTAAATCAGAAAAGAGTAAGAGAGAGAGTTGCTATGAAATGTTATGGTTCAGGTTTCTTTAAACCCAGGCATAGTGAGAATTGGTTTCTCAAAGAAAGAGTAAGTAAGGAAGGTAAAAGCAAAAGGAAAAGTGAATCAGATTCAAAAAGAAAGGTTAGAGTTAGTCTGGGAATGGGTGGTAGTTGAGGCAGAGAAAAAGGGTTAGCTCTTTTCCGTAGATTCCCGAGGGAAGTTCCATTTGCTTTAGCCTGGATCTTCACCCTGACTTAGTATAGCCTAACACATTAAGCACGATGACGTCAGATACGTTCACCTAGAAGTGCTCAGATGTGTAAGTTAGTGGTTTTGAACCCCAGTGTTTCGCTTTCCTTGTTGGTGTGAGCCGTTGATAGGATTGGGTTTGATGACTTCTGGGCTTAGAGTGTTTTCCTTGGGTCAGTGGACCTGAGAGTGTGATCCATCTGCATCAAAGTCAGTTAGTTCAGTTCAGAGTTAGTGGTGAGTAGATGCGATCCAGCTGACCTTATGGTTCTAGATTTGACTGTGTGATGTCATTCTAGGGCGGATTGATGCATTACTCCTGGTACTACCTGTGTCCACAGAGACAAGGTAGGAGAGTTTATAGTTGAAGATGGATCAGAGTAGTCCTTTTAGGGGGACAGAGTATAGCTGCCTAGAAGTTGATGTCAGCCCTGTAGGCTCATAGTTTCTCAGGAAAGGTTATCAGAGGGTTGTTCTAGCTCTTGTGAGCAAGTTTGTCAGGACAGGGAATCAGCCTCAGTGCCTGTTCTAGTGAGTTCTAGATGTTTCCCAGATAGGCTGTCAGGTGTACCAGCTGTCAGGGAGGTAAAGTTGGAATGAGAATGGTATCTGGACGCAGAACCATTGTTTCCTTTCTTTTCTCTACAGAATGGCACCTGCAGAGAGAGAGCTAAGAGTTATCAGAATAGTGAACAAGAGGCTTGGTAGTAAAGGTTTTATCTGACTTAGTACTTCACCCTGGTTTATGTACCAGTTGGTGTGGGAAACGAAAGGTGAATCCTTAAGGTTTTGTTCTCATAGAACAATAAACCAGTGAGTTGTAGTTGATAAGTAAGTACCAAGTGTTGCTAGTTAAGATTGATTGTGATAGTATAATCAGAGAGTTGGCTGCTACCAGTTGCGAGTTTGGAAACAAAGGTTAGAAACAAGAATAGTTAAATAACAGTTAAAGAGAAAAAGGAATAAGGATCAGCGTAGCGCAGCGAAAGCTGTGGAGTCTAGATCTTGTTGTTCTTGTTTGTGTTGAAACATTCGAGGACGAATGTTTTTTTAAGGGGGGAAGAATGTAATACCCGGCTCGTTCAGGCATCAGAATTCCTACCGTCCGGTGGAATATCTGATAGTGGACCTTCTGTGAAGGCTAGAGCAAGGGTAAAGGAAAGTGTTTTAAGTATTTTCATGGTTTTAAATGAAATAGGAAAGAGTTTTAAAGAGAAAAGGCTTTGGAGACAAAGGCCAGGTTCGGCCCCCGAATGTGAAGTTCGGCCGCCGAAAGTGTCCAATGTTCGGCCCCCGAAGGTTATGTTCGGCCCCCGAACGTTGCATGGTTTTGCATGCAGTTTCGGCTGCCGAAGCTGAGGAGGTTGGTTCGTTGTGGACACGCCTCAGTCCGTGGTTTGGCCAGGTGTTTACCTCCAGATCATGATCAGAAGTTATGCCACGTCTCCCTTTGACTCATCTGCAAGCTTTAATCAGCTCATGCAGAAGGTTTGGTCATTTGCAAAGGTTTTGAACGTTTTTGAGAGAAAAGAGAGAAAAGTGAGGTTTTGGTAATAGTTGAAGAGGAGTTGCTGAGTTGGTTGTTCCTCTTCTGTTTTCAAGAGGTAAGGGAAGTCTTTACGTTTGTTTTAATGAGTTTTAACAGCTTTTCAAATGGTTAAGGGTAGAGTTGCATGGTTAGGTTTTAAAGCTTAGTTTTGATGCTTTAATGGTGTAAGCTTGTATATATGTTGTACTTGCTGTTTTGTTGGGGTTAATAGGTAGTTTTGGACCCCTTGGAGCATATACCAGAGTATATGCAAGTTGAGGAGTTGTGTATGCATGTTGGAGTGGTGTTGGTGCTTGGCAGGAGATGGTTGTGCACGAAGCTGGGTTCTGGATGAACTCAGGTTCGGCCGCCGAAGGGAGGATTCGGCCGCCGAACCCCTTGTGAAGGTAGTTTCGGCTGCCTAAGGTTGCCTCCGAAAGAATAGACTTTCGGCTCTGTCCTGCACATTCGGCCGCCGAAGATGCCGCCGAAGGTGTCCTGCCTAGCTTTTCCTTTGCATGTTTCAGTGATTGTTCTATGAGGTTTTAGAGGGGTTTTGGGAAGATGTTTAAGAAGTTAATAAGAGTATGTTTGACACCTCAATCGAGTCCTTTTGTGTAGGATCGGACCCGACAGTTCAGGGAGGTCGTCAGGATTAGCAGTTGCAGAGTCAGTCAGGTTTCTGCTTGAGGAGCAGAGGTGAGTAGAACTAAACTTAATCTTTTATTAAAGAAACATAATGCTTTAGCATAGTTCATGCATCATGACTGCTATGATATGTAATAGGGTGATTGCATTAGAATCACGAATATGAAGCATTGCATCTTATTGATGATTATGTGATCAGAGGTTAGGTGGACCCAGGCGACTCCAATAGCCTAAGCTTCGGCTCCTGTCATTGTGTCAGGTCAGTTGGGCAAGTATATGTTGGTATGCCCTGTGTAGCTCCTTTGGGGGGCCAGTTTTGACAGAGGGTATTTTTGGGGTCATGTCTACCTTAATGAAGATTGGACCAAGGCGACTTCACTAGCCCGTCGAGGGAGTTGTGGGGTCATGTCTAATCCATGATATATTGAGATGTTTGTTTGGTGATGCATTTTCATATATAGTGCGTATGAATGAACTGTTTTCAGTGTTTCTACTCACTGGGCTTTAGAAGCTCATCCCTTTCCCTTAATCCCAGTTTTGCAGGTTCAGAGTAGCTGGGAAGGGCAGAAGCATCAGAGGTGCTAAAGGATTGCATGTGTAATAGTATAATGTGGACATGATGTAATTAAAGAGATAGATGTAAAGTGATGTAATAGATAGTTCGTCAATCAGTATGTTAATGAGATAGACTGTGCTTTTGCCTATAGTGTATGTTAATCCCTTGAGTATATGCATGTATCCTGTTTTATAGTTTCTTGATGAGAAATGAGTCAGACCAGACTTAATATATGTTGTGTTTCGAAAACCCAGTGAATGATAACTGTGAGGGAAGACAGGGATTCATTCCTTTGACCCAAGACCAGTGCAATAGGAAAGACCAGGTTTGATTCCTGTGATCCATAGAGAGAGGCCATTAGAGAAGACCAGGTTTGATTCCTGTGACTCTATGGTAGCCAAGTTAACTTATGATATGCTGACCCTTACAGAGTGGGTTCTATGCTGCAGAGCGCATAGGGTATGGAGGTTACTTGGTAGGGTATCACTGGTGTATTATAGATAGCCTGAGGGCTAGCTCAGATTAGTATATCTGAGTATTTTGGTTCATATGCATGGACCTACAGAGAGTGTTTTAAAGGTTAAGTCTGGTAGTTTTAAAGTAAAGTTTTAACAGTTAGTAGTCCAGTTGGATCATGTATGGGATTTTCACAGGTACACAGAGTTCATAGCAGGCTTACTACGGGTCTAGGCGGCCTTAAGCCGATCTGGATCCTAGTGCCGAGCAGTTTGGGCCGTTACAAAGAGGGTACCGGTTTCCGGGCTGTTACAGTTGGTATCAGAGCATAGGGCCTCCTGAGTACGGTGTGTTGAACATGTTTGTTCAAGGATTAGAGATCCCACATCGGAAAGAGGTTGGTTTAGAGTCATAGTCAGGCAAAGCACAAAAGTATAATCATGTCCACTAGGCTAAAATGTTCAGTTGTTTTGCATGCTGATGTGACATGCCCATGTATATAAACATGTGTATTGATGTTATGCTATGTATGCATGTATATCTTGTCCGTTCATGTGTTTTCATATGAACTCTATGTGTGCTAATGTTTGTTTCTTGTGGTGTTCTTCAGGATAGCTAAGATGAGTGGTGTTAGTCCACAGATTGATTCAGATCCGTCTGAAGAATCTTTTGATGAAAATAGAGGAGGCATGGACCTAGGAAACAAGAGAGAGATAGAAGTAGATGTTCAACGAAGGGATGTTGGTATACAGGTGAGTATGGATGCTGAATCTTTAGAGGATGCTCAGACCAAGGACTCTAGAATAGGAGAGAATGAACCCTCCACTTGGAGTACAGCTACCGCGAAAGGAGTGATGTGGGGGAAAACTATAAAGAAAAAGGTTAGAGGTGTGAGACGGTCAAAGAAAAATAAGAGTCTAGGTGATGATGTTGGTCCAAGTTCTGGTATAGGCAAGCCACAATGTTTGAGGTGTGGTAGATTGCATAAGGGAATCTGTCTGGCAGGAACAATAGGATGTTATAGGTGTGGCCAGGAGGGGCATGTGATTCGTGAGTGTCGTTTGATGCCTTGGATGGTTCGGTCCCAGCAGACTTTTTCAGGTAGAAAGGCTCAGCAGGGAATAGCCCCATCAGATCCAGTGATGCCAGGTATGCTCTTTTTGAGAGTTTTGATGTCTATCTTTGTTTTGTGGATCCTAGTAGGATTGAAAGTAACAGAAGGAAAAGAGAGGTACATGTTCAGAGTAAAAGTAAAAGAGCTAGAGAGTAAGAGAAAAGTTAATAGGTAAAGGAAAGTAAATCAGAAAAGAGTAAGAGAGAGAGTTGCTATGAAATGTTATGGTTCAGGTTTCTTTAAACCCAGGCATAGTGAGAATTGGTTTCTCAAAGAAAGAGTAAGTAAGGAAGGTAAAAGCAAAAGGAAAAGTGAATCAGATTCAAAAAGAAAGGTTAGAGTTAGTCTGGGAATGGGTGGTAGTTGAGGCAGAGAAAAAGGGTTAGCTCTTTTCCGTAGATTCCCGAGGGAAGTTCCATTTGCTTTAGCCTGGATCTTCACCCTGACTTAGTATAGCCTAACACATTAAGCACGATGACGTCAGATACGTTCACCTAGAAGTGCTCAGATGTGTAAGTTAGTGGTTTTGAACCCCAGTGTTTCGCTTTCCTTGTTGGTGTGAGCCGTTGATAGGATTGGGTTTGATGACTTCTGGGCTTAGAGTGTTTTCCTTGGGTCAGTGGACCTGAGAGTGTGATCCATCTGCATCAAAGTCAGTTAGTTCAGTTCAGAGTTAGTGGTGAGTAGATGCGATCCAGCTGACCTTATGGTTCTAGATTTGACTGTGTGATGTCATTCTAGGGCGGATTGATGCATTACTCCTGGTACTACCTGTGTCCACAGAGACAAGGTAGGAGAGTTTATAGTTGAAGATGGATCAGAGTAGTCCTTTTAGGGGGACAGAGTATAGCTGCCTAGAAGTTGATGTCAGCCCTGTAGGCTCATAGTTTCTCAGGAAAGGTTATCAGAGGGTTGTTCTAGCTCTTGTGAGCAAGTTTGTCAGGACAGGGAATCAGCCTCAGTGCCTGTTCTAGTGAGTTCTAGATGTTTCCCAGATAGGCTGTCAGGTGTACCAGCTGTCAGGGAGGTAAAGTTGGAATGAGAATGGTATCTGGACGCAGAACCATTGTTTCCTTTCTTTTCTCTACAGAATGGCACCTGCAGAGAGAGAGCTAAGAGTTATCAGAATAGTGAACAAGAGGCTTGGTAGTAAAGGTTTTATCTGACTTAGTACTTCACCCTGGTTTATGTACCAGTTGGTGTGGGAAACGAAAGGTGAATCCTTAAGGTTTTGTTCTCATAGAACAATAAACCAGTGAGTTGTAGTTGATAAGTAAGTACCAAGTGTTGCTAGTTAAGATTGATTGTGATAGTATAATCAGAGAGTTGGCTGCTACCAGTTGCGAGTTTGGAAACAAAGGTTAGAAACAAGAATAGTTAAATAACAGTTAAAGAGAAAAAGGAATAAGGATCAGCGTAGCGCAGCGAAAGCTGTGGAGTCTAGATCTTGTTGTTCTTGTTTGTGTTGAAACATTCGAGGACGAATGTTTTTTTAAGGGGGGAAGAATGTAATACCCGGCTCGTTCAGGCATCAGAATTCCTACCGTCCGGTGGAATATCTGATAGTGGACCTTCTGTGAAGGCTAGAGCAAGGGTAAAGGAAAGTGTTTTAAGTATTTTCATGGTTTTAAATGAAATAGGAAAGAGTTTTAAAGAGAAAAGGCTTTGGAGACAAAGGCCAGGTTCGGCCCCCGAATGTGAAGTTCGGCCGCCGAAAGTGTCCAATGTTCGGCCCCCGAAGGTTATGTTCGGCCCCCGAACGTTGCATGGTTTTGCATGCAGTTTCGGCTGCCGAAGCTGAGGAGGTTGGTTCGTTGTGGACACGCCTCAGTCCGTGGTTTGGCCAGGTGTTTACCTCCAGATCATGATCAGAAGTTATGCCACGTCTCCCTTTGACTCATCTGCAAGCTTTAATCAGCTCATGCAGAAGGTTTGGTCATTTGCAAAGGTTTTGAACGTTTTTGAGAGAAAAGAGAGAAAAGTGAGGTTTTGGTAATAGTTGAAGAGGAGTTGCTGAGTTGGTTGTTCCTCTTCTGTTTTCAAGAGGTAAGGGAAGTCTTTACGTTTGTTTTAATGAGTTTTAACAGCTTTTCAAATGGTTAAGGGTAGAGTTGCATGGTTAGGTTTTAAAGCTTAGTTTTGATGCTTTAATGGTGTAAGCTTGTATATATGTTGTACTTGCTGTTTTGTTGGGGTTAATAGGTAGTTTTGGACCCCTTGGAGCATATACCAGAGTATATGCAAGTTGAGGAGTTGTGTATGCATGTTGGAGTGGTGTTGGTGCTTGGCAGGAGATGGTTGTGCACGAAGCTGGGTTCTGGATGAACTCAGGTTCGGCCGCCGAAGGGAGGATTCGGCCGCCGAACCCCTTGTGAAGGTAGTTTCGGCTGCCTAAGGTTGCCTCCGAAAGAATAGACTTTCGGCTCTGTCCTGCACATTCGGCCGCCGAAGATGCCGCCGAAGGTGTCCTGCCTAGCTTTTCCTTTGCATGTTTCAGTGATTGTTCTATGAGGTTTTAGAGGGGTTTTGGGAAGATGTTTAAGAAGTTAATAAGAGTATGTTTGACACCTCAATCGAGTCCTTTTGTGTAGGATCGGACCCGACAGTTCAGGGAGGTCGTCAGGATTAGCAGTTGCAGAGTCAGTCAGGTTTCTGCTTGAGGAGCAGAGGTGAGTAGAACTAAACTTAATCTTTTATTAAAGAAACATAATGCTTTAGCATAGTTCATGCATCATGACTGCTATGATATGTAATAGGGTGATTGCATTAGAATCACGAATATGAAGCATTGCATCTTATTGATGATTATGTGATCAGAGGTTAGGTGGACCCAGGCGACTCCAATAGCCTAAGCTTCGGCTCCTGTCATTGTGTCAGGTCAGTTGGGCAAGTATATGTTGGTATGCCCTGTGTAGCTCCTTTGGGGGGCCAGTTTTGACAGAGGGTATTTTTGGGGTCATGTCTACCTTAATGAAGATTGGACCAAGGCGACTTCACTAGCCCGTCGAGGGAGTTGTGGGGTCATGTCTAATCCATGATATATTGAGATGTTTGTTTGGTGATGCATTTTCATATATAGTGCGTATGAATGAACTGTTTTCAGTGTTTCTACTCACTGGGCTTTAGAAGCTCATCCCTTTCCCTTAATCCCAGTTTTGCAGGTTCAGAGTAGCTGGGAAGGGCAGAAGCATCAGAGGTGCTAAAGGATTGCATGTGTAATAGTATAATGTGGACATGATGTAATTAAAGAGATAGATGTAAAGTGATGTAATAGATAGTTCGTCAATCAGTATGTTAATGAGATAGACTGTGCTTTTGCCTATAGTGTATGTTAATCCCTTGAGTATATGCATGTATCCTGTTTTATAGTTTCTTGATGAGAAATGAGTCAGACCAGACTTAATATATGTTGTGTTTCGAAAACCCAGTGAATGATAACTGTGAGGGAAGACAGGGATTCATTCCTTTGACCCAAGACCAGTGCAATAGGAAAGACCAGGTTTGATTCCTGTGATCCATAGAGAGAGGCCATTAGAGAAGACCAGGTTTGATTCCTGTGACTCTATGGTAGCCAAGTTAACTTATGATATGCTGACCCTTACAGAGTGGGTTCTATGCTGCAGAGCGCATAGGGTATGGAGGTTACTTGGTAGGGTATCACTGGTGTATTATAGATAGCCTGAGGGCTAGCTCAGATTAGTATATCTGAGTATTTTGGTTCATATGCATGGACCTACAGAGAGTGTTTTAAAGGTTAAGTCTGGTAGTTTTAAAGTAAAGTTTTAACAGTTAGTAGTCCAGTTGGATCATGTATGGGATTTTCACAGGTACACAGAGTTCATAGCAGGCTTACTACGGGTCTAGGCGGCCTTAAGCCGATCTGGATCCTAGTGCCGAGCAGTTTGGGCCGTTACAAAGAGGGTACCGGTTTCCGGGCTGTTACAATAACCAAATAACTAAGTAACTAGAGGAGTGGGTTATAGGAGTGTATTAATGTAACGACCCGAAAATCGGACCACTACCAGCGCTAGGATTCATATCGACTTAAGGTCGCCGGAACCCGTAGCAAGCCTAACATACATCTTGTACATATGATAAAATCTCATACATGATCATACATTTTCATAAAAACTTTAAACTTTTCATACACCAAGCTTGACCTGTGCATGCACCAAACTGTAAACATAAAACCCCTTACTGGAGCCCTCATCAAATGCTCCAGTTGGGTCAACATTACATGTATCAAGCTTGGTTCAACATATATCATCATTAAAAATATTACATAAAGATCATGTACAACAGGGATTTATAATAAACATTAGGGCCAAGCACAATACTAATCCTCTTTATATTAATTTACAATACCTTACATTACATTACATATCATTTCATGTCCACTACTAATCTATTACATAAACTATACCATAACCTGTTAGTGTATATGCCCTAGGCCATTATCTTGGGGCTTTTTGTATGTCGTTTTGGTTATTAATAAAAGAGGTTTTTATCATTATTATTTGTTTGCATGTTACATAATAATGATTATCATCCCTGGTTACTTATTATTATGTTGATAATAATAAAATATAACTGGTGTGATTATTGATTGATAATCATGAGATGATTATGTATATATTGATATAATTCAATAATCATAGATACTTGTTAGAGAACAAAGTATTGGATGGACCCGCATTGAGATCACTACATGGGTCATTGTCATAAGTGAATCTCAAAGTAGTTATGTCTTAATCCTTTGACTTGAGATTGTCATAGTTTCCAACATAAGGACTATTATGTTTTGACATAACCAAACGTTGTCTTTAATCGGACAATCATAAAGGTTATGATTGAGCATGATAGAAATTATGTAGAGGATAATGAACAATCAAGATAGGATTTGTCCCTCTCTTTGAGAGAGATATCTTCTGGGCCCCTCGATAAGTGAAACTGAGAAATGCATGGCCGTGCTCAAATGAATTGATAGTGTGATCAATATCATTTGAATTTATCAGTCTACTTAGAGATCGAGAAATCATAAGTTTGAACATTATAAGTTTGACATTGACTATGACTTATGTTCAAACTAGATATCGTGTGACAAAAGGATTAATTCATGTTCTATTTATTAGACTTTATTGGACTATTGATCCTCATATTAGTTAGGTAGTTATAATGTCTTGCTAGAGGCCACTTATGACTTATGGGCCTTGTGGGACTGGGCCTATTGCCAATTAATGTGAGCCTATTGGGTCACACACAAAAGAACGTTGTTGATGTGCTATGACATATTAATGGGCTAAAATCCCAAAGCCCATTAATATAATTAATAATAATAAAGTGTTATTATTATTAATCATTAATAATAATAATAAAGTATTATTATTATTATTGATATTAATTATTAATATAGTTAATAATAATAATGTGTTATTATTATTAATTATTTATTATTATGAGATAATAATATTTAAAAAATCTGCAGTCTATCTGTAAGTGTTACAGATAAAGGACTCTATCACATAAGATATTTGAGTATCTGCGAGATTGCGATAGTGGGTTCTGAGCACAACTCTTTTAGAAAAAGAGTTGGTGGAAAACAAAAGACTGAAATATATAAATACTCCTACTACGAATTGTGGGGGTTGACGACGTTTTGAGAAAACTCAGTCTAATAGCTGCAGATTGTGGAGCATATAATCTATCCATCTTTGAGAGAGCTAGCACTCTAGAAGGATAGAAGACGTTCGTGTGGATACCATAGAGGGTGTTCGTTTGAAAAAGCAGCACCATCAGTTCAGCATTGTATCTTCTTGACGAGATTAACAGGTTAGTCTCATATCCATCCTTTGAATTAAACGAAGCACTCGGATTTTGGGAAAGGAAATAAACAGAGATTTTATTTTTTTCGCTGCGCAACTGGTTTGCAATAATCTCGGGATTTTCCAACATAACCTTGTTGACTTTTCTATAGCTACCTGTGCTCCTGCAAACCTGGGGATTAGGGGAAAGGGGTGAGCTACTAAAGCCCAGTGAACAGAACGGTAAAACAATTTAATAACATATGCTTTCATGAAATGCATCACATCACGGATGGACTTGTCACCAATAACCCTCTACATAGTCCAACTGAGCCAGGAGCGTAGAATGGGCCTCACTGGTCTTTTTCTTAACATCACATAACATAACATATCCAATGTGCCAGGGGCATAGAATGGGCCTCACTGGTCTTTCTCTCACATCGTGCCAGGGGCGTAGAATGGGCCTCACTGGACTTCCATACCGTATCATATAATATCATATTGAGGGCTAGTGGGTCATCAAATATCCATTCACATCAACATCATATTATGCAATGCACCATATTCGTGAATTCTAATGCAAACAACCTAGTACATATCATGACATTCGTGATGCATGAACATGCTAAAAAATTTCATTTACTTTAAAACATAGTTGAGTTCTACTCACCTCTGGCTGACTCTGAAACAGCTAGCACTACTGACCTCCTCGGTTCCTCGGGTCCGATCCTACACAGGTGGACTCAAATGAGGGACCAAACAAACTCTAACAAGACTCTAAACATCTCCCCAAAAACCCCCTAAAACATCATAAAATATGCATAGAAAACATGCAAAAGAAGGCTGGGCAGGGGACTTTCGGCGGCAGGTTTAGCGGCTGAAAGTCCCTATAGAGCCGAAAGTCAGGCACTTTGAGGGGCAGGGTTCGGCGGCCGAAAGTCACTATCCTTTGGGGGCAGGTTCGGCAGCTGAAACTCCCCTCCAGAACCGAAAGTCCAAACTTTTGGAGGCGAGTTTAGGCGGCTAAACTGCCTCTACAGGCAGGTTCGGCGGCCGAAACTGGCTTCGATAGCCGAACCTGGGCTCTTCCAAAGGGCAGAATCCGATTCTGCCTCTCACATCCAGCCATCCAAAATTTCACAACATGCATTCAACTATTCTAAAACATGCATAAACACTTATTCCAGCATATAGGGGCATAAAACTAGCCTAAACCCCAACAAACATCAACATGGCATCACTTTAAGCATAAAGGGTACATAAACCCTAACATTTTACATCTACTCTAAACATGCATTAAACACCCTTAAAACCCACTCAAAACTTACTAAAAACATAAAAGAAGGTGAGGATCTACGCTTACCTCTTGAAGGTCGAGAGGAGAGGTGATCCAAACTTGGAGGTTGGGAGAAATTGAGCTTCGGGGGTCTCCAAGTTCCAAAACTTTGATCTTAGCTTAAAAATCTTCAAAACAAAGTAAAAACTCATCAAAACTTGAAGGGATTTGAAGGAAAATATAAAATCAACCAAAGGAGGGCGAAATCTCACCTATGCCCAAAAATAAAGAGAGAAAACTCGCCCATTTTCGAACAAAGGGCCTTTTATAAGTGGCTGACCAGACCACCTTCGGGGGCCAAAAGAGCTCCTGCAAGTCCACCATGTTCGGCGGCAGAACATGAGGTTCGGCAGCCAAACCTGGACTTTTCCTCCTTGGTCTTTTCTTTCAAAACTCAATTTTATTTCTTCATTAAAACCATAAAACATATAAAACATTTTAGAAAACCTTTATTTTACCCTTCTAGAAGGCTCCGACATTTGAGAAATCCCGGATTCCAACGGAGATTCCGCCGGAAGGTAGGATTCCTGGTGCCGGGGTCTAGCCAGGTATTACATTCTTCCCCCCTTAAGAACATTCGTCCCCAAATGTTCAACATACAAGCATAGCAACAAGGAAGCATACATAAAACATAAAACACTAACCTTAAAAGAGATAAGGGTATTGCTGGAGCATGGACTCCCGTGTCTCCCAGGTACATTCTTCCATGTTGTGGTGATTCCAAAGGACTTTCACCATCGGGATTTCCTTGTTCCTCAGCTTTCTTATCTGCGTGTCTATGATCCACACTGGCTGCTCAACATAGGTGAGATCTCCTAGGATTTCCACATCAGACTCACTAAGAACCTTGCCCGGATCTGACACGAACTTCCATAACATGGAAACATGGAAAACCTGATGGATTCTCTCCATTGAAGCAGGTAGGTCTAGCTTGTACGACACATTTCCAATCTTTTTCAAGATTTCAAAGGGTCCGATGTACCGTGGAGCTAGCTTACCTTTCTTCCCAAAACGGATCACGCCTTTCATAGGAGACACCTTGAGCACCACCATATCTCCCTCCTGAAACTCTACATGCTTCCTGTGGACATTTGCATAGATTTTCTGCCGACTCACAGCAGTCTTGATCCTTTCTCTGATAACGGGCACTACTCTGCTGGTGATCTCTACTAACTCAGGCCCTGCCAAGGCCCTTTCTCCAACTTCCTCCCAGCAGACAGGTGACCTGCACTTCCTCCCATAAAGAGCTTCATAAGGAGCCATCCCTATGCTAGTGATCAAACATAATTTAGCCCCATTTTTATTGTCTTTATTACTGTTTAATTACACATTTTTCCAGCTTAATTTATGTTTTTGTCATGTTTCTGTAGAAAAGAAAGAAAATGGAAAATTAGAGAAGAAGTGCAGAAAAAGCTGGAAAAGTGATTGGGTCAGAGTGATTTGGCCAAATCAAGCAGGGGAAGCAGACACAGGAAGCTGAGTCAGTGAATTCGCAGAAACGATTTGGGCAAGTGATCTGCCCAAATCACCCGCCCAAATCACTTTCACACAGAGAGACAGCAGAAGAGGGAAAATGTGCAGAAAACCAAAATTCAAAAGTGGAGAAGTCCAAATCCATTTCAAACACTGCAATATCAGTTCCAAGAGCCACGAAAAGGTCTTTCACTTGAGGAATTCCATTCACAATTAAATATAAGATCCAAAGAGGAATCAAAGACCACACAAGACCAAGTCAAGATGGGGATTTCCAAACCCTAATTGGATTAAAATTCTCCAGCTATAAAAGGAGACAGCATCTAACCCAACAGACATCATCTTCTCTCCACAGCAGAATCACTGCAGAATTACAGCAGCAAGTCTGCGGCAGCCTCTCCACCTTCCTTTCTTCTTTCTTTTGTGATTTTGTCCACCATGAGTGGCTAAATTCCATCTTTTCTAGTTGAAATTGGGGAAATTTAGATTTGTGATGAATTGGGAGATTTAAAACTCCATTATTAAACTCTTATTTGCTTTCAATATTTATGCAGCTTGATCTTTCTATAATTATTGCTTTGCTTTTGGAATCAATTTAGGCCTATTGCTTTTAATTGCTTGAGTAATATATTGTTTGAATGATTTAAGTCCGTAATTGCTTAGGTTGTTTAAACTCAAGTGTAATCGGTTGCATAATCTAAACTTGACCACGCGGTTGGCAAGGTTAGAATTAGGTTTCTCTAAGTCTTAATGCAGTCAACAGTTGTTCGATGCTAAAATCCCCAAGGACGTTCCTTGGCAACTCGTTGACTAGTATTTGATTAGCGAACGTTTCCTAATCAAACTAGAACTAAGGAGGAATTTGGTTGTGAGAAGCGTCTTCCACAACCAAAACTAATTTATTGAATTAAAATAAGAGTATTAAATAATCAATGATCAATTCTAAACAAGCTGAAATAGATCCATACTTCAACTAGAATCTCTTTCCCATTGAAATTCTCATTTATTTAAGTTATTGCTTTCTCTTGCTATTTAGTTTTAATCATCAAAACAAAAACCCCCTCTTTTAATTATTTGTTATTTACTTGTCCAAGTCATTATTAGGAAAATTCGAAGTGTCAAATCCCTGTGGTTCGACCCTATTGCCACTATCTACAAGTTAATTGTTGATTGTTTAATAGGTTTATTTTTGACGGCTTTGACAACCACTATCAAAAATTGGTGCCGTTGCCGGAGATTTGATTTAAACTAATGTATTTTCCCTTTATGACCAGGTCTGGCCGTAGAGACACCCTTATTTACGATCCGGAGATAGAACGCACCGCCAAGGGTTTGAGAAAGCAAGCAAACTTGAGGAACCAAGCCTCAAAACCATCTTCATCAACAACACCATTTCACATATCTGCTACTGCCCCGGCTGCAGAATTTTCTGCACCAGCAGATTCGCCCACAGCCGCATCTACCACTGCTGAATAAGCGCCAGAAACAGACTTCCGGGTTGCTGCAGAAAATTCAGCAATGGCAGAACCCCCTGTTGAACATGAAGAAGTTGAAATTCAAGCTGGAAACATGCTCGTCCACGCACCACAGCCATGGGAGAGAACACTCCGAGAGCTAGCTGAACCAGCAGGAGACCAAGCACCCTTGTGCATTGCATATCCCCCATTGACAGCACCTTTCGAATTAAAGACATGCCTAATCCATCTCTTTCCCAAATTTAGAGGCCTAGAAAATGAAGATCCTCACAAGCATTTGAAGGAATTCCACATTGTGTGCTCCACCATGAGACCTCAAGGTATTTCAGAAGAGCATGTTAAACTTAGAGCCTTCCCTTTTTCCCTTGACGATTATGCCAAGGAATGGCTATTCTACTTGTCACCTGGATCCATCACATCATGGGCTGGTATGGTGAGAGCATTCTTGCGAAAATTCTTTCCAACCTCAAAAGCCATAGGCATCCGTCGAGAGATAAGTGGTATAAGGCAAAAACACTCTGAAGGCTTGTATGAATACTAGGAAAGGTTCAAAATGTAATACCCGGCTAGACTCCGGTATCGGAATTCCTACCGTCCGGTGGAATCTCGGATGTCGGAAGCCTCTAGTAGGGTAGAAACATGTTTTCATAAAATGTTTTAAGGTATTTCATGGTTTTAAGTATGGAAATTTAATGAGTTTTTGCATGAAAAGTCTTTAGAGGAAAAACCCAGGTTCGGCCGCCGAAAGTCAAGTTCGGCCGCCGAACATGCATGCGTTTTGGAGGCACGTTAGGCCCCCGAAAGCATGAGTGAGGGAAGTCCAGGTTCGGCCGCCGAAAGTCAAGTTCGGCCGCCGAACATGGCATGCATGCGGAGGCACTTTCGGCCCCCGAACGTGGCCTGGCCAGCCACCTATAAAAGGGTCACTTGGCCGAAATGGGCGAGCTTTCTCCCATTTTCGGCCACAGCTAGCTTCCGACCTCCCTCTCCCCAGATCTTGTGTTCTTTCTCCAAATCTCCTCCATTTTTCTTGAGTTTTCACCTCTCATTGCAAGTTTTGAGCATTTAAGACAAGTTTTGGAGCTTTGGGAACTCAGGAGCTCATTTGCTTGGATCTCCGAGTTTAGGTCGTCTCTCTCTCGATCTTCAAAAGGTAAGAGCCGATCTTAAGCTTATTGTATGTTTTAAGTAAGTTTTAAGTGGTTTTATGGGGTAGAATGGCATGTATAGGGTTGTATGAGTTTTTAAGCAAATGTTATGTTTTTGAACAATGTGAGTTGCTTGTGTGTTGTAGTTGGGGTTTTTGTTGGTTTGATGCCCCTAGGAGCTTGTATGTTTGCTTGTGAATGCTTGGGAATGTTGTAGAATAGGTTTATGCATGATTGGTTAGTTTTGGAGGCATAAATGCATAAGGGAGCCAAGTTTCTGCCCTTTGGCAGAAACCAGGTTCGGCAGCCGAAGGAGCTTTCGGCCGCCGAACGTGGCTGGGGAGGCAGGCCTTTCGGCTGCCGAAGTTGCCCCCGAAAAGAGACTTTCGTCTCTGTCTGGGACTTTCGGCCGCCGAAGGTGCCGCCGAACCTGCCTGACTTTCGGCTCTGGAGGGACTTTCGGCCGCCGAACCTGCCGCCGAAAGTGCCCTGTCCAGCCATTTCTTGCATGTTTTTATGCAATTGTTTCATGATGTTTTAGGGGGTTTTTGGGGAGTATATTAGAGTTGTGTTTATGTATGTTTGGTCCCTCATTGGAGTCCACCTGTGTAGGTTCGGACCCGAGGAACCGGGGACCCCAGCAGTGAGCCAGCTGCTACAGAGTTTATCAGAGCTAGCCAGAGGTGAGTGGAATAAACCTTAAAGTTTTAAAGTAAATGAAGTATGAATTTTGAGCATGATCCATGCATCATGAATGCCATGAGATATAGTAGGTTGTTTGCATTAGTATTCACGAATATGTTGCATTGCATTTATGATGTTGATGTGGATTGGTCATTGGATGATCCTTTAGTCCTCATATGATATGATGATGTTATGGCATGATATAGTATGGAAGTCCAGGTTGTACCCATTCTACGTCCCTGGCACGATGTAAGAGGAAGTCCAGGTTGTACCCATTCTACGTCCCTGGCACAGTTGGACTGTGTGATATGTTATGTTAAGAGAAAGACCGGTTGTACCCATTCTACGTCCCGGCACAGTTGGACTATGTAGAGGACTATTGGTGACAATACCATCCGAGATGTGATTAGTTGTGATGTGTTGCATTACATAATGGCATGAGATTTTATATATTGTTTTCTATTATTCTGCTCACTGGGCTTTTGTAGCTCACCCCTCTCCCCTAACCCCAGATGTGCAGGTACAGGGTAGACCAGGAGGTTAGCCAGAGTTTTGAAGTATGTCTATGTAATAGTTAGATTGTGGACATGACAATTGTACTATGATGTAATGTAAGAGATTACAGTATGTTATGTAATGAGGTATATTGAGGTTATAGATGTGCTTGACCCTATGAGTATTGTAATCCCTTGTTGATGCATGATCTTAGATATTTGATGATACAGATGTAAGCCAACTCATCTCATGTTATAGTGCTCGTTGGGGCATTGTTGAGATCCCACAGAGGGGTCATGATTATGGTTATGTAATGTATGTTCAGGTTGAGTTGGATGTATGAATGAAAAGTTTAAATTTTTATGCATGTTGTTGATCATGTATGGGATTATACAGGTTTACAGGTTTATGTCAGGCTTGCTACGGGTCCCGGCGGCCTTAAGCCGATCTGGATCCTAGCGCCGGTAGCGGTCCGATTTTCGGATCGTTACACAAAAGGTTGTGCACAAGCTGCCCATAGCATGATATTTCTGACCAATCCCTCATTGAATACTTCTATGGAGGTCTGCTGCCCTCAGAGAGAAAATTTATTGATGCAGCCTGTGGAGGGTCAATTGAGGACAAATCACCTCGAGAGATGAGGAATTTAATTTCTACCATGGCTGCAGCTTCTCAGCAATTTGGAGACCAAGAACAGCCACCAAAAAGGGTGAATGAGGTGAGTACATCCATTTTGGCATCCCAAATCTCTGATCTAACCAATGCTGTCCGTAGCCTTGTTGTGGGTCAAGCCCAACAAGTCCAGCAGATTCAGCAGCCCAAGCCATGTGGAATATGTGCAAATACAAACCACCCAACTGATCTATGTCCTTCCCTTCAAGAAGAGGATCAGCAAGTCAATGCAGTTGGAGGTTTCAATGGGCAAAGAAGGTATGATTCCTATTCTAATACATACAACCCAGGTTGGAGGGATCACTCGAACTTCAGCTATGCAAGGGCCAATCAATATCCAAATTACCAGCAAAGAAATCCAGCACCAGCAGCATCTCAAAAATCCAATGCACCCCTTGAAGATATAGTGAAGTCCCTAGCAAACACTGCAAAATCTTGAGCAACAAATGGGACAAATGGCTTCATCCTTGAGCAAGCTTGAATCACAAGGAAAACTGCCCTCCCAAACTGAAATAAATCTAAGACAAAATGCTAGCGCCATCACATTGAGGAGTGAAAAAGAGCTGCAAGACAGTAGGGCTAAAAAATTGCAAAAATAGGCCATGGAAGAAAATCTGCCAGAAAGTAATCAGGGCAGTCGATCTGCCCAAATCACTGACCCAATCGCTAGGCAGACTGAGCTGCCCAGCAGTGGTGATTTTCCCAAATCGCCAGAGAAAGCAGAAGTTGATTTGTCCAAATCAACAGACCAGGCAGAATCCAGTCACAGGCAGAAGTCAGACCAGCAACCAGTGGAGAAATTTAAGGTACCTCCCCCCTTTCCCAAAAGATTTGCAAGGTCTCAAAAAGAAAAAGAGGAAAAAGAGATACTGGAGACACTTCGCAAGGTGGAAATCAACATACCTCTACTTGATGCTGTCAAACAAATACCAAGGTATGCCAAATTTCTCAAAGAGCTATGCACCAATAGAAGGAAACTTGCTGAACGTGAAAAGGTAAGTGTGGGGGAATGTGTCTCAGCTGTCATTCAAAGAAAGCATCCAGTCAAATGCAAAGATAGAAGGATGTTCGCAGTTTCATGCAAAATAGGCAACATGGGGATAAAGAAGGCCATGTGTGACCTTGAAGCTTCAATGAATGTCATGCCCCTTTCTATTTTTAACTTATTGAATGCAGGTACACTCAAAGGCACCAGCATAGTAGTCCAATTGGCCGACCGATCTGTTGTCTATCCGAAGGGAGTGCTTGAAGATGTGTTGGTGCAAGTGGACCAATTAGTCTTCCCAGCAGATTTTTATGTCATAGACATGGAGGAAGATAAGAGCAACACCACTTCTGACATCCTACTTGGGAGACCATTCTTGAGCACAGCTAGAACAAAAATTGATGTGCATGATGGCACATTAACCATGGAGTTTGAAGGGGAAGTTATCAAGTTTAATGTTTATGATGCCATGACATTTCCCAATGATGTTTCTCCTGTTTATGGCCTTGATATTATTGATGATTTAAGTCAAGAAATTTTTAATTTTGATCAAGATAATTTACTTTATGATGGTTTTTGCAGGCAAGAATTCATGGACAGCAACAGCACAAAGACGAAAGAAACAACCTGCTGTACCTTGCTGGTTGATCTGCCCAAATCACCAGAACAGGCAGACCCAGACTTGCCCAAATCACTAAAGCAATCAGATATAATCAGGAGCAATTTGGCCAGATCGCCAGAAAAGGAAGAAGTTGACTTGCCCAAATCAGTGGACAGACAGCAAGCATCAGACCAGACAGCAACTGCACCAGCTCTGAAACCTCTGCCAAGGCACCTCAAATATGCCTACTTGGGGGCTGAAAATACACTTCCAGTCATAGTATCCAATCAACTCAACCAGCAAGAAGAGGAAAAACTCTTAGAGGTATTGAGGAAACACAAGAAAGCAATTAGGTGGACCTTGGAGGACATCAAAGGCATCTCACCCTCAACATGCATGCATCGGATACTCATGGAGGATGAATGGAAACCTGTCCGTGAGGCCCAAAGAAGGCTAAATCCACCGATGATGGAGGTTGTGAAAAAAGAAATAGTGAAGCTCTTAGATACCGAAGTCATCTACCCTATCTCTGATAGCAAGTGGGTGAGTCCTATCCATGTAGTTCCAAAGAAGACTGGGATTACTATTATCCCCAATTCTGAAGGAGAGCTAGTACCCACTCGTGTGCAAAATGGGTGGAGAGTGTGCATGGATTACAGGAAGCTCAACACAGCCACAAGGAAGGACCATTTTCCCTTGCCCTTCATGGACCAAATACTTGAGAGACTTGCTAGAAAAAGCCATTACTGCTGCCTTGATGGATATTCGGGATTCTACCAAATTCCCGTTGCACCTGAAGACCAAGAAAAGACCACCTTCACATGTCCATTTGGCACCTTCGCATTTTGAAGGATGCCCTTCGGTCTTTGCAACGCATCAGCCACTTTCCAAAGGTGCATGATGAGTATTTTTTTCTGACTATATGGAGAAGATTATTAAAGTCTTCATGGACGATTTCACGGTATATGGCAACTCATTCAATGAATGCCTAGCCAACTTGGAGAAGATACTTCAAAGGTGCTTGGAGACAAATCTAGTTCTCAACTACGAGAAGTGTCACTTCATGGTCAGCCATGGCTTAATCTTGGGCCACATTGTTTCAACAAAGGGGATAGAGGTGGACAAGGCCAAAGTGGACACCATCAAAAGCTTGCCCTATCCAACCAGCATTTGGGAGATTAGATCGTTCCTTGGCCATGCTGGTTTTTATAGAAGGTTCATCAAAGATTTTTCCAAAATAACTTAGCCTTTGTGCAGATTATTACAGCAGGATGTCCCATTCGAGTTTGACGAAAGCTGCAAAACAACCTTTGATTTGGTCAAATCACTGTTGATCACTGCCTCAATCATCCAGCCCCCTGACTGGACCCTTCCTTTTGAGATCATGTGCGATGCCAGCAACTTTGCTGTGGGAGCAGTGTTGAGATAGCGTGAAGGTAACTCTCCTCATGTCATACATTATGCCTCACGTACCTTAGATGCAGCTCAATGCAACTACTCCACAACAGAAAAAGAGTTGCTGGCCGTGGTGTTTGCATTGGAGAAATTTTGGTCCTATCTACTTGGGACAAAGGTGATTATTTATTCAGACCATGCTGCATTGAGATATTTAATCAAGAAAAAGGAGTCCAAACCAAGGCTGGTGTGATGGATATTGCTCTTGCAAGAGTTCGACTTAGAGATTCGTGACAAAAAGGGAAAAGAGAACCTTGTAGCTGACCATCTCAGCCGAATACCTTCAGAAATGGAGCCATGCCCCATCAATGAGACCTTCCCTGATGAGCACCTGTTTGCTATCCAATAAGAGGAACCATGGTATGCTGATATAGTAAATTACCTTGCCACAAGTGATTTACCTTCTGATTTGCCCAAACACATGAGAAATAAGATAAAAAAAGATGCAAGATATTATGTGTGGGATGAGCCTTACCTATGGAAGCATTGTGCAGACCAAGTGATCCGAACATGCATTCCGGATCAAGAAATACATTATGTCCTAGCCTTCTGCCACTCATATGGCTGTGGAGGACATTTGGGCCACGCAAGACAGCCTTGAAAATACTTGAATGTGGGTTATTTTGGCCTAATATATTTAGAGATTCTTATTTATTTTGTAGGTCATGTGCAAGATGCTAACAAACGGGAAACCTTAGCACCCGAAGTGAAATGCCACAAGCACCCATCATGGTGTGTGAAATATTTGATATTTGGGGCATTGACTTCATGGGACCCTTACCACCTTCCTTTGGCAGCACCTACATACTGTTGGCAGTGGACTATGTGTCCAAGTGGATTGAGGCAAAGGCAACAAGGGCTGATGATGCAAAAACAGTTTGTGACTTCGTGAAATCCCACATATTCTCAAGATTCGGTCTGCCCAAAGCCATTATCAGTGACCGTGGCACCCATTTTTGCAACAAGGTAGTAGAAACTCTCCTCAAGAAGCACCACGTCATCCATAGAACCTCTACTGCCTATCATCCTCAAACAAATGGGCTGGCCGAAGTGTCAAATAGGGAGATCAAGTCAATTTTGGAGAAAACAGTCTGCCCAAATCACAAGGACTGGAGTGTGCGCCTCAATGATGCCTTATGGGCATATAGAACAGCATATAAAACTCCAATTGGGATGTCTCCATATAGGCTGATTTATGGGAAAGCTTGCCATCTACCCGTAGAACTTGAACACAAAGCCTATTGGGCTGTCAAAAAGTGTAAGCTTGATGAAAAAGAAGCTGGAGCCAACAGAAAATTACAACTTCAAGAGCTAGAGGAGATCCGGCGTGATGCATATGAAGCTTCATGGGATTACAAAGCAAAGACCAAAGCCTTCCACGACAAAAATATCTCCAGAAAACACTTTCAGGTTGGTGATAAGGTTTTGCTTTTTGATTCAAGGTTCAAATTATTCCCTGGGAAGCTTCGGTCTAGGTGGATTGGGCCATTCTTGATTGAGCACATCTACCCACATGGAGCTGTGGACATTCGCAGTCCACAAACCAGCTGTAATACCCGGCTAGATTCCGGCATCGGAATCCCTACCTTCCGGCGGAATCTCCGTTGGAATATGGAATGTTGATGATGCCAGAGTCTTCTAGAGGGGTAAAATGTGTTTTCTAAAATGATTTTTACTGATTTCATGGTTTTAAATGAAAAAGATTTGAGTTTGAAAAGAAAAGACTAAGGAGGTTTTTGCCAGGTTCGGCCGCCGAAAGTGAAGTTCGGCCGCCGAACATGAGTTGGTTTCGGGAGCGCCTTTGGCCTCCGAAAGTCTTGATTGAACAAACCAGGTTCGGCCGCCGAACCTCAAGTTCGGCCGCCGAACATGGGGGTGTTTTGCATGCACGTTAGGCCGCCGAAGGAGGTTTGGCTGGCCACCTATAAAAGCCCCTCAGACCGGAAATGGGCGAGATTTCTCCCCATTCTCGAGCTCAGGTGTGTTCATGTCCTCCTCTAGTCGTTTTCTTGCTTTTTCTTCAAATCCTTCACGTTTTATAAGCTATATGGTTGTTTTGAAGAGTTTTAAAGCTTGGATCAAGGTTTGGAGAGCTTGGAGACTTTAAGAGTTTGGGTTCTCCACATCTCAAGCTTTGGGTCGCACCAACCCTCGATCTTCAAGAGGTAAGTGTGGATCTATGTTTTTCTTTACGTTTCATGAAGTTTTAAGATGGTTTTGATGGGTAGATATGCATGTTAGGGTTTATGTGGGTTTTATGCCCAATGTATGATAATGTATACTCATGTGATGTTTGTGTTGGGGTTTAAGTTAGTTTTCAAGCCCCTTGAGCATATGGGAGAGAGTATGCATGATTGGGAGAGAGTATGTGAGGTTTGGTTTGTTTTGATGGTTTTGGCCTATGTGGGTCATAAACTATCTATGTATGCTTTAGATGTTGTTTTTGGGAGTTTAAGCTTGTTTGAGCTCCCTTGTGCATGGTTGAGGATGTATGCATGTGTTTGAGAAGTCGGATGCTTGTTTTGGGGTGTTTGGAAGGTTTGGGAGGCTTGAAATGCACAAAGGCTGAGTTCTGGACGAACTCAGGTTCGGCCGCCGAAGGTGGTTTCGGCCGCCGAACCTGCCTGAGGATGCATGGTTTGGCCGCCTAACCTTGCCCCCGAAAGTTGAGTTTTGGCTTGAAAGCAGACTTTCGGCCGCCGAAGGTAATGTTCGGCCGCCGAAAGTGCCTGACTTTCGTCTCTGGAGAGAAGGTTCGGCCGCCGAAGGTGCCCCCGAACCTGCCTGTCTTTCGGAT
Source organism: Manihot esculenta (assembly GCF_001659605.2). Taxonomy (NCBI): domain Eukaryota; kingdom Viridiplantae; phylum Streptophyta; class Magnoliopsida; order Malpighiales; family Euphorbiaceae; genus Manihot; species Manihot esculenta. The sequence goes on along the minus strand of NC_035163.2, from coordinate 15,418,622 downwards.
CTGTCTGGGACTTTCGGCCGCCGAAGGTGCCGCCGAAAGTGCCTGACTTTCGGGTCTGTCTGGACTTTCGGCCGCCGAAGGTGCCGCCGAAAGTGCCCTGTCCAGACTTTTCTTGCATGTTTTCATGTAATGTTTTCAGGATGTTTTAGAGGGTTTTTGGGGAGTATAGTAGAGTTATGTTTATGTATGTTTGGCACCTCACTGGAGTCCACCTGTGTAGGATCGGACCCGAGGAACCGAGGTGTTTAGTAGTGTCAGCCGTTTCAGAGTCGGCCCTGAGCTAGTCACAGGTGAGTGGAACACAACTCTCTTATTTTAAAGTAAATAAATCATATGTTAAGCATGTTCATGCATCATAAAATGCCATGATATGTATTAGGTTGTTTTGCATTAGAACCCACGAATATGATGCATTGCATAATATGTTGTTGATGTGGATGGATATTGGATGATCCTTAGCCCTCAGTATGAGATGAGATAATATGATATGATATGCCATGGTATGATATGAGATAGAAAGACCAGGTCGCCCCTGGTACTATGTTTATGTAAGCGAACACTAGGTGAGGCCTAATTGCCCCTGGTGTAGTCGGACATGTTATGATATGAGTTATGTAAGTGAGCACTAGGTGAGGCCTAATCGCCCCTGGTGTAGTTGGACATGTTATGATATGTAGAGGGCTAGTGGTGACAAATTCATCCTTTATGTGATTAGCTGTGATGTGTTGCATTTCATGAAAGCATGAATAAGAAAAAAGAAAGAAAAAGTTAAATGATTTGATAAAATAAAATGAATAATAATATACCTAAAAAGTGTGGAATTAAAGCAAATGTTTTTAGTTTCTGCTCACTGGGCTTTTTAGCTCACCCCTCTCCCCTATCCCCAGGTTTGCAGGTTCAGAGATAGTCAGGAGATCAGCTGGATACGTCCATGGTCATGCTTATGTAATAGAATAGTTGTGGACATGATGAAATCTAAGTTTATGGATTGATGTAAAAAGAGTTGTATTGTAATATGACCTTATGTTATATGTTCAGAGTTATAGTATTGTGCTTGGCCCGAGTTGGATAATCCCCTGTACATGAGTTTTATTTTATGTTGTTTCATGTGATGGACCGAGTTTGACATAGGTTATGCTGACCTTAGAGGTTCTATGAGTTCAGACATAGTGCATACACAGGTCAAACGGGTTAAAGAAAAAGTTTACAGTTTTATGTTTTAAAGTTTATGCTTATGTTGGATCATGTTTGGGATTATACCAGCTGTACAGGATGCATAGTAGGCTTGCTACGGGTCCCGGCGGCCTTATGCCGATCTGGATCCTAGCGCCGGTAGCGGTCCGGATTTCCGGGTCGTTACAGAAATGGTATCAGAGCCTGGTTCACATGGTCGGACCTATAGTGTGTCGGGCTCATAGAGGTTATAGTAGGGCAAGCACAATAGGAAGATCATGTCCACTAGGATAGGATATGGAGTCCTGTCTTGTATGATGATGTGAAATGCCATGACGATGAGCATGTGCATTAATGCTATGATATGTATGTTATGTATGTGATGCAGGTTCATGTGTTTCCACATGAACCATAAGATGCTAATGTTTATGTGCTATGTTATGCTCTCAGAAGTCAAGATGAGAGGAACTCGTCGATCTGCGAGATTGACTGGAGCTCCGCCAGAGAATGAGGGCATGGATGCCCATCCCCCTGCTCTGCAGAGGGCAAGATCTTGTAGGACGATCAGGGAAAGTACATCAAGGGACCCCAGAAGGTCTTTTGATGCAGGTCGGAGGAGATCAGTTCATGAAGGTATGTCAGCGGATGTGATGGAAACAGAGGAGGATAACCAGAGAAGAGATAGTAGTTTGGGCATGAGTATGTCAGTAGAGGATATGGGGGAGTCCCTAGGAGGCACTCAGGCCTCGGGTTTTGTTCCACCGCAGTATCCACCCTACCCGCATGGGCCAGGGTATCCGATGGGAGGTACGTCGGATTTCTTCAGCTATAACCCATATCCCACCTTTATGCCCTATCCTCCCTTTTACCCACAGTACCCCATGTTTCCATCCTCACCCTTTTTCTCAGGTCCAGCTAACCCTAACCCAGGGGATGCTGCACCTCCTCCTCCACCAGCAGAACCCATAGTCCCTGATGTCCGGATACCCAAACCTGGTTCATCAGTTGGGGGTAAAGTAAAGATGACAGATTACCTCAAGTTGGATGCCCCCAAGTTCGAAGCAGGTGATGACCCTTTTGAATACCTCAGAACGGTAAAGATGATAACAGATGAGCTAGGAGCAAGTGACAGTAGAGCCATTCAAATGGCAGGGTTCACATTGAAATGCAAGAAGGCAAGGGAATGGTTCAAAAACTATGTGGACCCAAAGTTGGAGAGCTTATCCTGGGAACAGTTTGCCAATGAGTTTACAGGATGGGCTTTTCCGGATAGTTCCAGAGAACTGAAGATGATTGAGTTTGAGCAGTTAAGGCAGACGGAAGAGATGAGCGTAGAGGAGTTTACGGACAGGTTCCTGGAGCTGTTGCCGTTTGCAGGACAAGGTCTTGACACAGACCTGAAGAAGTCTAGGAGATATGTTATGAAGCTTCACTCCAGGTATTCCTCGTTGGTTCAATCAGCAGAAAGGGAGAGCTTCCATGCTATAGTAGATATGGCACGGAGAATGGAGGCTAGTGCCATTGTCCAAGGGACAGTTAAACAGTACGTGGCACAGTCTTCGGGTTCCAAAATCCCGGGGACAAGTGATGTTGATCTCTCCCCTCTAAGCGAGGCTGTCACAAAGAGTAAGAAGGGAGGCAGAGGCCTCAGAAGATCGAAGAAGAGCAAGTTTTGGGAACAGATAAAGTCTGGTCTGGGTTTAGGTGATGGTTCGAGCTCTGGTTCAGGTAACTCCAGATGTACACGGTGCGGTAGGCAGCACAAGGGAGTCTGTTTGATTGGGACAACAGCATGCTTCAGGTGCGGACAGGAGGGGCACATGGCACGTGAGTGTCCCACCGCGACCTTGGTGGCACGGTCCCAGCAGACAGTTTCGGGCAGTGTAGCTCACCCAGTAGCTCCATCCATGTTTCAGGGCAGTGGTAGAGGCGGAGACAGGGCGACAGCCCCTTCTTCAGCAGGTTCCCGTGGGGAAGGTCCATCAGTTCCAGCGCGGATCTTCGCCATGACTCAGCAGGAGGCCAACACATCGAACCCGATGGGATCAGGTAATCTCACTCTGGTATGTTCTGGTGTGTCTGTTTCATGAACCCTGATGTTTCTCTTTTCTTTGTTTGCTTGTGAGCCCTTGTGAGGATGGGTTGATAGCTTATGGGTTAGAGTATCCCCTTGGGGTCAGTACACCCAAGTGTGATCCATCTGTGGCAGAGTCAGTCTGCCGGTATAGTCAGAGTATGTGTTGTGAGTAGATGCCTTCCAGCTGACCTAGCGGTTCTAGATTTGACTGTTTGACGTCATTCTAGGGTTGGATTGGTTCTTCTACTAGTGGTACTACCTAGTTTGCAGAGACAAGGTAGTCAGGTTCAGAGGTCAGGATGGATCAGAGGTAGTCCTTAGAGGGGACAGAATAGGGATACCTAGAGGTTCAGTATCAACCCTATAGGCTCGTAGGTTGTTCAGGAAAAGTTGTCAGGGGTTCTAGCTCTTCAGAGAGAGTTTAGTAGTCAGGTCAGGGAGCCCGCCTCAGTGCCCGTTGTTAGAGAGTTTAGATGTTTCCCCAGATGAGTTCCCAGGGCTACCACCTGTCAGGGAGATAGAGTTTGAAGTAGAAGTAATGCATGGAATTGGACCAATCTCTATCCCTCCCCACAGGATGGTATCAACAGAGTTAAAGGAGTTATAAGGATCAGTTGTAAGAGATGGTAGACAAGGGTTCCCATCTGACTGAGCACTTCGCCTTGGGGTGTTCCAGTGTTGTTATGAGGATGAAGGATGGATCCCAAGGACTTTGTATCGACTACTAGTCGTTGAACAAAGTCACTACCCAGAATAAGTATTTGTTACCTTGGATCGACGATCTATTTTAAGCCAGCTAGCAGGAGCTGGTTGCCTTTCCAAGATAGATCTGAAGTCTAGGTACCATCAGTTAAGATCAAGGAAGAAGGTGTGCAGAAAGCAGTGTTTAGAACCAGATATGGGCACTATGAGTTCCTAGGAATGTCGTTCGGGTTGATGAACGCCCCTACATCATTCATGGACCTCATAAGCAGAGTTTTAGTCGGTTTCTGGATCACTCCGTTATTGTCTTCATTGACGGTATCTCGGCGAGTTCCAGAAATGCAGAAGAGTATGCCCATCATCTGAAATCAGGATTGCAGACCCTGAGAGAACATGGCTTGGATGCCTAGTTCTCCAATGCGAGTTCTGGTCGAGGAGCATATCCCTCTTGGGTCATGTGTGACGGAGAAAGGAAAGTGAAGTAGACCTGAGAAAGTTGAAGTTGTAGCCGACTAACCCAGGCCCATGGTAATGACAAAGATTAAGAGCTTTTGGGTTAGGCAGGTTACCTAATGGAGGTTCATCTAGAACTTCTCTAGAGTTGCCGCTCCTATGGCCAGATGGATCAAGAAGAACCAGAAGGTGTGTGGTCTACTCAGAGTGATGAGGGCTTTGAAAAGCCAAAGGAAATGTTGATGTCAGCACCAGTGGTGGCTCTGTCCGCCAGTGATGGAGATTTCACAGTGTCCTGTGATGTGTCCCGTGTGGGACTAGGTTGTGTGTTAATGCGAGTGGTAGAGTGATTGCTTATGCTTCTAGGTAGCTGAAGAAGCATGAGTTGAATCATCTTACGCACGACCTAGAGATGGCAATGGTAATACTTGCACTCAAGATGTGGAGGCGATACCTGCATAAAGTATGTGGACAGATCCTTATAGATCGAAAGAGCTTGCAATACATCTTGAGTCAAGAGAGGAAAATCGGAGACAGAGAAAAGGAGTAAGAGCTGCATAGTCAGAGGATGTGAAGAATCAGAACTGCTGTGAGTCAGCAGGAGAGTTATGAAGTTGTCCGCAAGGGGCATGTAGAGTCTCAGAAGGGAAGAAGAGTTTTATCAGAGTGCGCAACGGAAGCGTGTTGAGGTTCTCGAGGAAGTCGAGGTTTGCTGGAGGTGTCTCCTAAAGAGAGGATGATTCGTTATGGGCAAAAGGGTAAATTAGCTCTCAAATACATTGGACCCTTGAAATCCTGCAAAGGATTGGGAATGTGTTCCACGAGTTAGGTTTACCCACTTCAATGGAAGAGGTCCATTCGTTTTTCCATGTTTTCACGATATATGAGTTCGTGTCGGGTCCGAGTGAGGTTCTAGAAAGAACCAGAGGTGGAGATCAGAAAGGATCTCACCTATGTTGAACAGTTAGTACGGACCGCAGACACACAAGTTAGAAAGTGTGGAAACAGGGAAATCCCGATGGTGAAAGTCCCTTAGAATCACCTTAAGATGAAAAGTGTACCAGGGAGACCGAGAGTTTATACTCCAGCAGTGACCGTGTCTCTCTTTTAGAAGAGAGGTTTTTAGGTTTTGCTTGCTTGTTGCTTGCTTGTTGATGTATGCTTGATACATGTTTGATGTTTGAACATTCGAGGACGAATGTTCTTAAAGGGGGGAAGAATGTAATACCCGGCTAGATTCCGGCATCGGAATCCCTACCTTCCGGCGGAATCTCCGTTGGAATATGGAATGTTGATGATGCCAGAGTCTTCTAGAGGGGTAAAATGTGTTTTCTAAAATGATTTTTACTGATTTCATGGTTTTAAATGAAAAAGATTTGAGTTTGAAAAGAAAAGACTAAGGAGGTTTTTGCCAGGTTCGGCCGCCGAAAGTGAAGTTCGGCCGCCGAACATGAGTTGGTTTCGGGAGCGCCTTTGGCCTCCGAAAGTCTTGATTGAACAAACCAGGTTCGGCCGCCGAACCTCAAGTTCGGCCGCCGAACATGGGGGTGTTTTGCATGCACGTTAGGCCGCCGAAGGAGGTTTGGCTGGCCACCTATAAAAGCCCCTCAGACCGGAAATGGGCGAGATTTCTCCCCATTCTCGAGCTCAGGTGTGTTCATGTCCTCCTCTAGTCGTTTTCTTGCTTTTTCTTCAAATCCTTCACGTTTTATAAGCTATATGGTTGTTTTGAAGAGTTTTAAAGCTTGGATCAAGGTTTGGAGAGCTTGGAGACTTTAAGAGTTTGGGTTCTCCACATCTCAAGCTTTGGGTCGCACCAACCCTCGATCTTCAAGAGGTAAGTGTGGATCTATGTTTTTCTTTACGTTTCATGAAGTTTTAAGATGGTTTTGATGGGTAGATATGCATGTTAGGGTTTATGTGGGTTTTATGCCCAATGTATGATAATGTATACTCATGTGATGTTTGTGTTGGGGTTTAAGTTAGTTTTCAAGCCCCTTGAGCATATGGGAGAGAGTATGCATGATTGGGAGAGAGTATGTGAGGTTTGGTTTGTTTTGATGGTTTTGGCCTATGTGGGTCATAAACTATCTATGTATGCTTTAGATGTTGTTTTTGGGAGTTTAAGCTTGTTTGAGCTCCCTTGTGCATGGTTGAGGATGTATGCATGTGTTTGAGAAGTCGGATGCTTGTTTTGGGGTGTTTGGAAGGTTTGGGAGGCTTGAAATGCACAAAGGCTGAGTTCTGGACGAACTCAGGTTCGGCCGCCGAAGGTGGTTTCGGCCGCCGAACCTGCCTGAGGATGCATGGTTTGGCCGCCTAACCTTGCCCCCGAAAGTTGAGTTTTGGCTTGAAAGCAGACTTTCGGCCGCCGAAGGTAATGTTCGGCCGCCGAAAGTGCCTGACTTTCGTCTCTGGAGAGAAGGTTCGGCCGCCGAAGGTGCCCCCGAACCTGCCTGTCTTTCGGATCTGTCTGGGACTTTCGGCCGCCGAAGGTGCCGCCGAAAGTGCCTGACTTTCGGGTCTGTCTGGACTTTCGGCCGCCGAAGGTGCCGCCGAAAGTGCCCTGTCCAGACTTTTCTTGCATGTTTTCATGTAATGTTTTCAGGATGTTTTAGAGGGTTTTTGGGGAGTATAGTAGAGTTATGTTTATGTATGTTTGGCACCTCACTGGAGTCCACCTGTGTAGGATCGGACCCGAGGAACCGAGGTGTTTAGTAGTGTCAGCCGTTTCAGAGTCGGCCCTGAGCTAGTCACAGGTGAGTGGAACACAACTCTCTTATTTTAAAGTAAATAAATCATATGTTAAGCATGTTCATGCATCATAAAATGCCATGATATGTATTAGGTTGTTTTGCATTAGAACCCACGAATATGATGCATTGCATAATATGTTGTTGATGTGGATGGATATTGGATGATCCTTAGCCCTCAGTATGAGATGAGATAATATGATATGATATGCCATGGTATGATATGAGATAGAAAGACCAGGTCGCCCCTGGTACTATGTTTATGTAAGCGAACACTAGGTGAGGCCTAATCGCCCCTGGTGTAGTCGGACATGTTATGATATGAGTTATGTAAGTGAGCACTAGGTGAGGCCTAATCGCCCCTGGTGTAGTTGGACATGTTATGATATGTAGAGGGCTAGTGGTGACAAATTCATCCTTTATGTGATTAGCTGTGATGTGTTGCATTTCATGAAAGCATGAATAAGAAAAAAGAAAGAAAAAGTTAAATGATTTGATAAAATAAAATGAATAATAATATACCTAAAAAGTGTGGAATTAAAGCAAATGTTTTTAGTTTCTGCTCACTGGGCTTTTTAGCTCACCCCTCTCCCCTATCCCCAGGTTTGCAGGTTCAGAGATAGTCAGGAGATCAGCTGGATACGTCCATGGTCATGCTTATGTAATAGAATAGTTGTGGACATGATGAAATCTAAGTTTATGGATTGATGTAAAAAGAGTTGTATTGTAATATGACCTTATGTTATATGTTCAGAGTTATAGTATTGTGCTTGGCCCGAGTTGGATAATCCCCTGTACATGAGTTTTATTTTATGTTGTTTCATGTGATGGACCGAGTTTGACATAGGTTATGCTGACCTTAGAGGTTCTATGAGTTCAGACATAGTGCATACACAGGTCAAACGGGTTAAAGAAAAAGTTTACAGTTTTATGTTTTAAAGTTTATGCTTATGTTGGATCATGTTTGGGATTATACCAGCTGTACAGGATGCATAGTAGGCTTGCTACGGGTCCCGGCGGCCTTATGCCGATCTGGATCCTAGCGCCGGTAGCGGTCCGGATTTCCGGGTCGTTACACCAGCAAAGTTTTCAAGGTTAATGGGCACCGTTTGAAGCAATTTTATGAAGGATTTACTGTTCACCTTGTGGAGAAGGTTCCCTTGGATCCCCCTTCCCCAGCCTGCTGATCAAGACAAGGCAGTCCAGCACGAGACAGAAAACAGGGCGCTACTGGGAGACAACCCAGCTGAAGCGATCTGCCCAAATCACTGGGGCAAATCAGCTGAATGTACCATAGTCACAAGTAATTGGAGCAGGTGATGTGCCCAAATCGACAGGCCAAATCGATAGGGTTCATCTCAGAAAGAACAAGATCAACCAGGCAATTGCACCGAAGAAGTGATTTGCCCAGGTGATTTGCCCAAATCACAGGCCAAATCGACAGCTCAGCCCATCAACAGCAAAGGGCGTGAACAGTACCAACCAAGCAACTGCAATGAAGAAAGTGATTTGGCCAAGTGATTTGCCCAAATCACTGACCAAATCACCCTGTCAAGAAGCCAGAGACTCAGCATTTAATGATCAGGGCAGTTCAACTACCCCAAATCACTTTAAATAATTTTTTATTATTTCCTTTTCCCTCACGCTATCTCTTTCTATTTCATCTTCTTCTTCTTCTCCAAGAAACTCCATCGCCGATGACAACCAAGCACCATGGCCAGAACCAAGATGATGGTCACCGGCGGCCCCGGTATGTGGAGGAGGCGCGGGATGCCTAGACCCATTCGCATTCTCACCGACAGTGACGAGGAGGCCATGGAAAACCCTCCATCTGTCCCCAACAACGCCGACGCCGGAACGACAGAGGAAGAACAGACCAGACGCTCCGACTCACTAGACGTCCAAACCTATCACCAACGAAACAAGGCGAGGATGATTGAACCACCACCTTCTTCTCCAACAGTCGCAATGGACACCCAGGGAGGCAAAACGCCTCAAGAAGACACCCCATCCACCAGTCATGGCCAGAAACAGCCAAGAACACCATCACCGCCACCACCACCACCACCACCACCACCACCACCGAGCCCAGAGTGACACCCAGAGACACCCATAGCCACACATCCTGCGAGCTATGAAGAAGACCATCTACCCAGTGATTTGCCCAAACTAACCCACCTGGATCACATCACTCAAGCCTTGACTTTCAACAAGGCATCTGAACGAGCCAGGCTAGATAAAGTCTCCTCTCTACAATACCATCCAGGTAAGTACATACACCATGGCACTCTTGAAGCACTGAGACTTCAAAACCAGGTACGTTCCCTTATATCTGCAATTGGTTGGGACAAATTCTTCTTCCTTCACTTTCCATCCTTCACTTTCCATCATTCACTGAGCTCACACATGACTTCTTCACCACTTTCTACTTTGATAGACTAGCCATGGACAACCTGCACACACCAGATGTTATTGGGTTCAGGCTATTGGGACAGCGATTTCGCTTGTCCCTGCAGGAGTTTGGCATTGCCATGGGCTGTGAATGCCCTGACTCCACCTGGGATTTTCCTGCTGAATTCAATTCCAGCAATACCTATTTGGAGTTGTGTGATAATCCCCCTGACACTTACTCGCCCACCAGGTCCAAGGACCTGTACCTGAAAATTTCCAGTCTAAAATACATTCATAGGTTTTTGGCCTACACATTTTCTGGGAGGAAGGATGCACCCAACATTCTGACCAGAACAGAGCTGTACATTCTGTGGTGCATGCACAAACAACAGAAAATCCACTTTGGATATTGGGTAGCTACAGAAATCTCCAACACCATCCAGTATCACAGACCCCTGATCCTTGGGCATTTGATCACTGCCATAGCAGTGAATCAAAAGTTATTGCACCCAGACCACATTGACCTTACCCCCACTATAATACCCGGCTGGACCCCGGCATCAGAATTCCTACTTTCCGGCGGAATTTCCATTGGAATTCGGGATTCAAGGATGTCTGAGCCTTCCAGAGGGGAAAAACAGAGGGTTTTTCAAAATGTTTGTACATGTTTTTATGTTTTTTATTAGGAAAATTGAGTTTTGAAAAGGAAAAGACCAAAGATGCAATTGCCAGGTTCGGCCGCCGAAAGTTGCATGCTTTTACTGCCCCCGAATCCCCACTTCGACTGCCGAAGGTGGTGGAGGTTTGCATGCAGCTTTGGCCGCCGAAGGGAAGTCGGTTGGCCACCTATAAAAGCCCCTTTGACCAGAAATGGAGTGTGCTTTCACTCTCTTTTCGTGCAAAGGTAGGTTTTTGTCCTCTTTTGGTTATTTTCATCTTGTTCTTCCAAATCATGCAAGCTTTAATGAGTTTGGACCTTGGTTTTGAAGTTTGAAGGAAAAGTTGAAAGACTTGGAGCTTTTGGATCATTTTCCTCTCCATCTCTGAGTTAGGACCATCAATCCTCTTGATCTTCAAGAGGTAAGCATGGATCCTCACTTCCCCTTATGTTTTAAGCATGTTTTAAAGGGTTTAAGAGAGTTTTATGGCATGTTTAGAGTGGATCTAGAAGTTGGAGTATATGTTGGTCATATGCTCTATGTGATGCTATGATGTTGTTTGAGGAGTTTGAACTAGTTTTTCAGCTCCTATATGCATGGATAAGGGTATATGCAGCGGTATGAGAGGTTGGTTGCATGTTGAGAGTGTGTGGTAAGGTTTTGGAGACTGAATATGCATGTGTGACTCGAGTTCTGCCTTCTTGGAGAACTCAGGTTCGGCCGCCGAAGCAAGGTTCGGCCGCTGAACCCTTTATGGATGCTGTTTTGGCCGCCTAAACTCGCCCCCGAAGGTTTTCACTTTCGGCTCTTGAGGGAGTTTCGGCCGCCGAACATGCCGCCGAAGGTGGGTAACTTTCGGCTCTGGAAGGTCTTGTAGCCCCCGAACCTTGCCCCCGAAAGTTTAGACTTTCGGATCTAGAAGGGACTTTCGACCGCCGAAAGTGCATGAGTTTCGGATCTGGCGAAGGGTTCGACCGCCGAAGGTGCCGCCGAAAGAACCCTGTCCAGCCTTCCTTTGCTTGTTTTTCCATGCATGATTGAGATGTTTTAGGGGGTTTTTGGGGGAATGTTTAGAGTTATATTAGAGTATGTCGGTACCCCATTTGAGTCCACCTGTGTAGGTTTGGACCCGAGGAACCAAGGAGGCCCTCAGTGTTAGCTGGTTCAGAGGTATTCCAGTGTCTACTAGAGGTGAGTAGAACTGAACTATGTTTTCAATTAAATAAAAGGTTTAGCATGACTCATGCATCATAAATGCCATGTGTATATAGGATGTATTGCATTCGAATGCACGAATATGTTGCATTGCATTATATGTTCTGGATATGGATGAATGTTGGATGATCCTTTAATTCTTGAGGGAAGTCCAGAGGCCCATTCTACGCCCTGGCATGCTATATGAGAAAGTCCAGAGGCCCATGCTACGCCCTGGCACCATGTAACAGAAAGACCAGAGGTCCATTCTACGCCACTGGCATGATAGTGTTATTGTTATGTTATGAGAAAGACCAGGAGCCCATGCTACGCCCTGGCATTATTGACATGTATGAGAACTATTGGTGACAAGTTCATCCTCGATATGACTTGTTTGTGATGTGATGCATTTCATGGAGGCATGTTTTATTGATTTTCTTAGTGCTCTACTCACTGGGCTCTAGTAGCTCACCCCTCTCCTTAACCCCCAGGTTTGCAGGGCCAGAGATAGCATGGGATAGCTCTAGGAGTAAAGTTATGTAATAGTTCAGTAGTGGACATATATTGTAAAATGATATAGAGTCATGTAATGTATATTGGTGATAGAGTTATGCTTGGCCCTAGAGCTGGTTATTTCCTTTTGCACATGATCTGTATATTATTATGTTTTATAATGATATATGTTGAGGACCAAGCTTAATGTATGAATGATGACCCAACTAGAGCATTTGATGAGGGCTCTAGTATGGGGTTTTCTATTTACAGAGTAATTGTGCATGCACAGGTTAAGTTTGGTAGATGAAAAGTTTCAAAAGTTTTATGGAAATTGTTGATCATGTATGGGATTTACCAGGTTTACAGAGTGCATAGCAGGCTTGCTACGGGTCCTGGCGGCCTTAAGCCGATCTGGATCCTAGCGCCGGTAGCGGTCCAGTCTCCGGGTCGTTACAGATTGGTATCAGAGCCCTAGGTTCATATGGTTGGACCTAAAGAGTGTTGGGCTCATAGATGTCATAACAGGGCAAGCACAATAGGCAAAAATCATATCCTCTAGGATAGGATGTAGAGTCCTGTCTTGCTGATGCTGTGAAATGCCATTACTGTTTGCATGTACATTCATGATATGTGATGGGGTTCATGTGTTTCCACATTGACCAAATGATGCTAATGCTGATGTATATGATTGTGTTTTCAGAATTCAGAATGCGAGGTACTCGTCGATCTGCACGATTGACTAGAGTTCCACCAGTGGATGAAGGTATGGATGCATGTCCCCCTACTTTGCCAAGGGCAAGGTTTAGCAGGACAAGCAGAGAAGGTACATCAAGGGACCCTAGAAGGTCTTTTGATGCAAGCAGAAAAGGAACAGTTCAGGGTGAAGAGCCTGAGGATGTGAGGGAGTCTATGGATGTGGACCAGAGAGAAGGAAGTGTGGGTGTTGGTGTAACGACCCGAAAATCGGACCGCTACCGGCGCTAGGATCCAGATCGGCTTAAGGCCGCCGGGACCCGTAGCAAGCCTGACATAGAACCTGTAAACCTGTTCAATCCCATACATGATCAACAATCATACATAAAAAAAATTTAAAACTTTTCTTTTCATCATTCCTCATACACCAAACTCAACCTGTGCATGCACTAACATAATCATAAACTTGACCCCTCAGTGGGATCTCATCAATACCCCAATGGGTGATACATCATAAGTTGAGTTGGTTAAACATAAACATCAATAGACATTAAGATCATGTATCGACAAGGGATTACAATACTCATAGGGTCAAGCACAACTATAACCTCAATATACCTCATTACATAACATACTGTAATCTCTTACATTACATCATAGTACAATTGTCATGTCCACAATCTAACTTATTACATAAACATACTTTAAAACTCTGGCTAACCTCCTGGTCTACCCTGTACCTGCACATCTGGGGTTAGGGGAGAGGGGTGAGCTACAAAGCCCAGTGAGCAGAATAGTAAAACATTTAAAACATATGATAACATGAAATGATCACATCACAGCTAATCACATCAAGGATGAATTTGTCACCAATAGTCCCCTACATGGACCAACTGTGCCAGGGGCGTAGAATGGGCCTCACTGGTCTTTCTCTTACATAACATAACATAACATAACATGGTCCAACTGTGCCAGGGGCGTAGAATGGGCCTCACTGGTCTTTCTCTTACATAGTGCCAGGGGCGTAGAATGGGCCTCACTGGTCTTCCGTACCGTATCATCATCATCATAGCATAGGGGGACTAATGGATCATTCAACATCCATCCACATCATCAAACGTAATATGCAATGCAACATATTCGTGAGTCTAATGCAAAACCCTATTATCTCATGGCATTCATGATGCGTGAATCATGCTAAACTGATTTATTTATTTAAAAGCATAAGAGTTATTCCACTCACCTCTGGCTAGCTCTGACACTGACTGAAGTAGCTGACTCACTGCTGGGGTCCTCGGTTCCTCGGGTCCAAACCTACACAGGTGGACTCAAATGAGGGACCAACATACTAGAACATAACTCTAAAAACATCCCCCAAAAACCCCCTAAAACATCTCAAAACATCCATGCAAAGCATGCAAAGGAAGGCTGGACAGGGCAGGTTCGGCGGCACCTTCGGCGGCCGAAAGTCCCTTCAGAGCCAAAAGTCCCTTCAGAGCCGAAAGTCAGGCACTTTCGGCGGCACCTTCGGCGGCTGAAAGTCCCAGACAGAGACGAAAGTCTCCTTTCGGGGGCAAGCTTCGGCAGCCGAATGCTGCCTCCACAAGGGGGTTCGGCGGCCGAAAGTTCCTTCGGCTGCCGAACCTGGTTTCTCCCAAATGGGCAGAAACTTGGCTCAAATGAACCTCTTGCCTCCCAAAACCTCAAATCAAGCATAAACTGGTTCTAAAACATGCATACATATCACACATCACACCTAGGGGTCTCAAACTATCAAATACCCCAACTACAACACTTCAAACATGCCACATTGTTCAAAAACATAACATTTGCTCAAAAACTCATACAACCCTAAACATGCCATTCTACCCCGTAAAACAACTTAAAACTTACTTAAAACATACAATGAGCTTAAGATCGGCTCTTACCTCTTGATGATCGAGAGAGAGGCGACCTAAACTCGGAGATCCAAGCAAATGAGCTCTTGAGTTCCCAAAGCTCCAAAACTTGTCTTAAATGCTCAAAACTTGCAAAGTGAGGTGAAAACTCAAGAAAAATGGAGGAGATTTGGAGAAAGAACACAAGATCTAGGGAGAGGGAGGTCGGAAGCTAGCTGTGGCCAAAAATGGGAGAAAGCTCGCCCATTTCGGCTAAGTGACCCATTTATAGGTGGCTGGCCAGGCCACGTTCGGGGGCCGAAAGTGCTTCCGCATGCATGCCATGTTCGGCGGCCGAACTTGAGTTTCGGCCGTCGAACTTGGACTTCCCTCACTCATGCTTTCGGGGGCCTAACGTGCCTCCAAAACGCATGCATGTTCGGCGGCCGAACTTGACTTTCGGCGGCCGAACCTGGGTTTTCCTCCAAGGACTTTTCATGCAAAAACTCATTTAATTTTCATTCAAAATCATCAAAAACCTTTAAACATCTCATGAAAACATGGTTTTACCCTTCTAGAGGTCTCCGACATCCGAGATTCCACCGGACGGTAGGAATTCCGATACCGGAGTCTAGCCGGGTATTACATTCTCCCCCCCTTAAGAACATTCGTCCCCGAATGTTCCTCAACTAGCACATGCATAGCAAACAACAAAACATACATACATAAACACATAAAGATCTAACCTTAAAAGAGATGGGGATATTGCTGGAGCATGGACTCCCGTGTCTCCCAAGTACATTCTTCCAAATTGTGGTGGTTCCAAAGGACTTTCACCATCGAGATTTCCTTGTTTCTCAGCTTTCTGATCTGGGTGTCTATGATCCGCACTGGCTGCTCAACATAGGTGAGATCCTCTTGGATCTCCACATCAGGCTCACTAAGAACCTTGCCCGGATCTGACACAAATTTCCTCAACATTGAAACATGGAAAACCGGATGGATTCTTGCCATTGAAGCAGGCAAATCTAGCTTGTACGACACATTCCCAATTTTCTGCAAGATTTCGAAGGGTCCGATGTATCGTGGGGCTAGTTTACCTTTCTTCCCAAAGCGAACCACTCCTTTCATTGGAGACACCTTGAGCAATACCAGATCCCCCTCCTGAAACTCTACCTGTCTTCTGCGGATGTCTGCATAACTCTTCTGTCTGCTTGCAGCAGTCTTGATTCTCTCTCTGATTATGGGTACCACCCTGCTGGTGATCTCTACTAGCTCAGGCCCTGCCAAGGCCTTTTCTCCAACTTCCTCCCAGCAAACAGGTGACCTGCACATCCTCCCATATAAAGCTTCATATGGAGCCATCCCGATGCTAGCATGATGGCTGTTATTGTAGGCAAACTCCACCAAAGGTAGATGCTGCCTCCAAGAACCGCCAAAGTCCAGCACACACATTCTAAGCATATCCTCGATAGTCTGGATGGTCCTTTCGGACTGTCCGTCCGTCTGGGGGTGGAAGGCAGTACTGAAATCCAATCTAGTACCCATGGCATTCTGCAGACTCCGCCAAAACCTGGAGGTGAACTGGGGTCCTCTATCAGACACTATCGAAATAGGAACCCCATGCAGCCTGACGATCTCATCTACATACACTTGCGCCAACTTGTCCACAGAATAGCCACTCCTGACAAGGATGAAGTGAGCAGATTTGGTGAGTCTGTCCACAATCACCCATATGGAGTCCAATCTGTTGGACGCTGCCGGTAACCCCACTACGAAGTCCATAGCTATATTCTCCCATTTCCACTCTGGAATAGGTAGCGGGTTAAGCATTCCAGCCGGCTTCTGATGTTCCAGCTTCACCCTCTAACACACTTCGCAGGCTGACACAAACTGTGCCACTTCTTTCTTCATCGCTGGCCACCAATAAACTTTCTTCAAATCTTGATACATCTTGGTGGCTCCGGGGTGAACGCTGTATCTTGCATTATGAGCCTCTCTCATAATGTCTCCTTTTAGCCCTATGTCATCTGGTACACACAGTCGACTCCCATAGCGGAGGATCCCCTTACTGTCAAATCTGAACTCACTGTCCTTGCCTGACTGAACAGTCCTGGCAATCTTTATTAACTCTGGGTCCTCATGCTGTTTCTGAGCCACTTGCTCCAGAAACACTGGTGTCACTCTCATCTGGGCCACTAAAGCACCGGTACCAGACAACTCTAACTGTAGACCTTCATCAATGAGCTTGTAAAACTCCTTCACCACGGGTCTCCTCTCTGCCGATATGTGGGATAAACTGCCTAGTGACTTTCGGCTTAAGGCGTTTGCCACAATATTCGCCTTACCCGGATGGTACTGAATCTTGCAATCACAGTCACTCAGCAGCTCTACCCATCTCCTCTGTCTCAAATTCAAATCTCTTTGACTCAGGATGTACTGCAGGCTCTTATGATCCGTAAAGATCTCACATTTAACCCCATAGAGGTAGTGCCTCCACATATTGAGTGCAAAGATTACTGCTGCCATCTCAAGGTCATGTGTGGGGTAATTCAACTCATGCTTCTTCAGCTGCCTAGAAGCATAAGCAATCACCCTCTCATTCTGCATCAGTACACAACCCAGTCCCACACGGGACGCATCACAAAAGACTGTAAAGTCCTCATCACTAGACGGCAGAGCTAAAACTGGTGCTGAAGTCAACCTCTTCTTAAGCTCTTCAAAACTCTCCTCGCACTGGTCGGTCCACAGAAACTTCTGATTCTTCCTGGTTAGTCTGGTCAGAGGAGCTGCTATTTTCGAGAAGTCCTGAACGAACCTCCTGTAGTAACCTGCCAAACCCAAGAAACTCCTAATCTCCGTCACTGAAGTGGGTCTAGGCCAGTTAGCCACAGTTTCTGTCTTCTTGGGGTCTACCTCAATCCCATTCTCCGACACTACATGCCCCAAGAACGAAATGCTCCTCAGCCAGAACTCACATTTAGAGAACTTGGCATACAAGCCATGTTCCCTCAAGGTCTGCAAGACCAACCGCAGATGATGGGCATGCTCCTCTGCATTCCTAGAATACACTAAGATATCATCTATGAAGACAATAACAAAGTGATCCAGGTACTGGCTAAACACTCTGTTCATGAGGTCCATGAATGCTGCAGGGGCGTTAGTTAACCCGAACGGCATTACAAGGAACTCAAAATGCCCATATCTGGTCCTGAAAGCCGTCTTTAGCACATCCTCATCTCTGATCCTCAGCTGATGGTACCCCGATCTCAGATCTATTTTGGAGAAACAACCTGCTCCGGCTAGCTGGTCAAATAGATCGTCGATCCTTGGCAGAGGGTACCTGTTCTTGGTAGTGACTTTGTTCAACTGTCTGTAGTCGATACAAAGTCTAAGGGATCCATCCTTCTTTCTCACGAACAAAACTGGTGCACCCCAAGGTGAAGTGCTCGGTCGGATGAAGCCCTTTTCTACCAACTCTTGCAACTGTTCCTTCAACTCTTTCAATTCTGCTGGCGCCATCCTGTAGGGAGGGATAGAGATCGGTCGGGTTCCGGGCATCAATTCTATCTCGAACTCTATCTCCCTAGCAGGTGGTAAACCTGGCAGCTCGTCTGGGAAGACGTCTAGAAACTCTCTAACCACTGGCACCGAGGCGGGCTCTCTAACCTGACTGCTAAGCTCTCTCACATGAGCCAAATACCCCTGACATCCCTTCCTAAGCAACCTACGAGCCTGAAGAGCTGATATCAGACCTCTAGGTGTACCCCTCCTGTCTCCCCTGAAGACAACCTCTGACCCATCCTGACCTTTGAACCTGACTACCTTGTCCCTGCAGTCCAAGGTAGCACCATGGGTAGATAACCAGTCCATCCCTAGAATGACGTCAAAATCTGTCAAGTCTAGAACCACAAGGTCGGCGGACATGCATCTTCCCTCAACAAAGACTGGACTGCACTGACAGACTGACTCTGCCACTGATGGATCACACTTGGGTCCACTGACCCAAAGAGGACACTCTAACTCAGAGATCATCAACCCTAACCTCTGGACGGCTCTCGGTGTAACAAAAGAATGAGATGCACCAGGGTCCATCAAGGCATACACATCTGAACAACTAATGACTAAATTACCTGCCACCACGGTGTTAGATGCATCTGCCTCCTGCTGAGTCATCGTGAAGATCCGTGCTGGAGCTGATGGACCTTCACCTCTGAAACCCGCTGAAGAAGAGGCTGCCCCTCTCCCTCTGCCTCTGCCACTGGCCTGAGTCATGGCTGGAGCTGCTGGCTGAGCCACACTACCAGAAGCTGCCGTCTGAGACTGTGCCCCAAAAGCTGCCCTAGGACACTCCCGAGCCATGTGTCCCTCTTGCCCGCATCTGAAGCAGGCTGCTGTCCTAGCCCGACAAACTCCCCTGTGTAGCCTACCACACTTTGCACAAACTGCATTATCAGCACCAGAGCTTGAGCCACTCCCTAGTCCCAGACTGGACTTAACCTTGTTCCAAAACTTGTTCTTCTTTGGCTTCTTGGTGGTACTGCTCCACCTCTTGCTGCCTGAAGCTGCTGCACTAAAAGAAGAAGAGCCTGGGGTCTTAGAACCAGAAGGCTGTGCCACTGACTATTTAACTGTTCCCTGAATGATGGCACTGGCCTCCATTTTCCGGGCCATATCCACTATGGCATGGAAGCTCTCCCTATCTGCTGACTGGATCAAGGAGGAATATCTGGAGTGGAGTTTCATGATATACCTCCTTGTCTTTTTCTGATCCGTGTCAAGGCTTTGCCCTGAAAAAGGCAACAGCTCCAAAAATCTGTCTGTGAACTCCTCTACACCCATCTCATCAGTTTGCCTCAACTGCTCACACTCAATCATTTTTAGCTCCCTCGAGCTATCGGGGAAAGCCCATCCCGCAAACTCGTTTGCGAACTCTTCCCAAGACATGCTATCCACTTTCGGGTTCACATAATTCTTGAACCATTCTCGTGCCTTCTTGCACTTAAGTGTGAACCCAGCCATCTGAATGGCTCTACTATCATCAGCCCCAATCTCATCTGTGATCACCTTGACCCTCTCCAGATACACAAACAGGTCATCCCCTTTTTCATACTGGGGAGCACCCAACTTCATATAGTCGGTCATCTTGACCTTGCTCCCACTGGCTGAGCTAGGTCTAGGAGGTTGGGTAACTGGGGCTGCTGGTTCTGCTGGAGGACGAGGTGCAGCATCCCCTGGGGTGGGGTTTGCTGGATTTGGATAATAAGGTAACAGCCCGGAAACCGAACTGCCACCGGCACTAGGATCCAGATCGACTTAAGGTCGCCGGGACCCGTAGTAAGCCTGCTATCCTGTGTATACCTGTAAAATCCCATACATGATCATACATTTGCTGTAAAACACATAAAACGTTTCTTCATTCCAAGGCTTAACCTGTGCATGCAATCTTTCTATTCTCTACTAATCCCTACTAGAGCTCCTCATGGCCCTAGGCGGATCAAACTCATCATGTTAAGCCTGGTTTTGCTCATAAACAACAACAATAAAGAAACATACATAAACTGATCATGTGACTCCACAATGGGATTACAAGTCTTATAAGTCAAGCACTATTCTATACATTGTACATACACTGTACATATACATTATCTCTATACATTTACATGTCCACACTAGCTATTACAATACTCTGTACTCTTCCTGTACCCTGCTGAGTTCTCTCTGACCTCTGAATCTGCACAACTGGAGTTAGGGGAGAGGGATGAGCTACGATAGCCCAGTGAGTAGAATAGTAAAATAACAGGTGATAAAACATGCTCTCATGGAATGCAACAGATAAGCACATCACCTCGGCCGGACGGATCAAAAATCCCTCTATCTCATCTGGGGTACCTGAGTACCATTTTCCTGGTCCCCGTAGGGCTGTTCCAGGTCTTTGTGTTATGCCTGGTCCCCGTAGGGCTGTTCCAGGTCTTCCTCTGAGGGCTAATGAATCCTCACGAAGTCCGTGCCGTCTCACATAAGCAATGTACAAGGAGCAATGCCAAGTACAAGGATAAATGCAATGCATCATCTTTGTGTACACTAATGCACTCACCCTAAGTATATTCATGATGCATGAAGCATGATCAAATATTCAGTTGTCATATTAAAACCTTAAGTTCAATTCCACTCACCTCTGGTTATCTTTGCACTGACTCTGCAGGTTCTGACACTGGACTCACTGCTGACCTCCCTGATTCCTCTGGTCCGTACCTACACAGGTGGACTCAAATGAGGGACCAAACTCACTCAAGAACATCTCTAAGAACCTCCCCAAAACCCCGCTAAACAAACCTCAAACCTCACATAAACCATGCAAAAGAAAGCTGGACAGGGCACTTTCGGCGGCAGGTTCGGCGGCCGAAACCCCACTCCAGAGACGAAACTCATGCATGTTCGGCGGCACCTTCGGCGGCCGAAGGTCTCGTCCAGAGACGAAACTCACACACTTTCGGCGGCCGAACTCCCTCTTTCGGCGGCCGAAAGGCTCTTTCTAACCCGAAAGCCTAGCTTTCGGGGGCAACCTTTGGCAGCCGAACTGCCTCCACAAAGGGTTCGGCGGCCGAACCTTCCTTCGGCGGCCGAACCTGGTTTTGCCCGAAGGACAGAACCCTGCTCTGTTTCATGCAACTTTGCCCAAAAACCTACAAACATGCATAGCAACTACTCCCAACTAGCATATACACATATATATGCACAAAGGGGTCGAAAACTACCCTAAAACCCCAAACAAACATAGCACATAACACTTAAACATGCTTGAACACCACAAATCACCAAAAACCTCACCTAAACCTAAACATGCATACTACCCATTCAAACTTCATAAAACCTTTCAAAATCATCAAAGAAGCTCAGGATCTTCCCTTACCTCTTAAAGAACTTGAGGATGAAGGATCCTAACGTGGAGATATGAAGAAAAGCTCTTCCAAAGCTCCAAGTTTCAAACCTTGGTTCTTTTGCTCAAAACCTTCATAAATCACCAAAACTCTTAAAACTCTTGAAAGATTTGATGAAAATCATGAAAAACATGAAAGTCAACGTAGGAGAGGCTGGAACTCACCTCTGGCTGCAAGTGGAGGAGAAAATACCCTCCTCTCACCGACCTTTGGCCCTTTTATAGGTGGCTGGCCAGACCACCTTTGGCAGCCGAACGTGAAGCCGCAACCATGTAATGTTCGGCGGCCGAAAGTACCCTTCGGCGGCCGAACCTTTGCATTTCTCCCTTGTTGCTTTTCTTTCAAAACTCAATGCTTTTCACACTTCAAAACATGAAAACAAGTGAAAATACCTTGGAAAACATATGCATTACCCTTCTCGAGGGTTTCGACACCCAAGATTCCACCGGACGACAGGAATTCCGATGCCGGACTCGAGCCGGGTATTACATTCTCCCCCCCTTAAGAACATTCGTCCCCGAATGTCTCTAACACAACATAAACACATAGAAAAGGGGAAAAACTAACCGTAAAACAGATATGGGTATTGCTGGAGCATAGACTCCCGAGTCTCCCAAGTGCACTCTTCTAGGTTGTGGTGGTTCCACAGAACTTTCACCATTGGTATCTCCTTGTTTCTCAGTTTTCTGATCTGGGTGTCAAGGAGCCGCACTGGCTGCTCTACATAGGTGAGATCACTTAAGATTTCCACCTCAGGTTCACTAAGAACCTTCTCTGGATCTGACACAAATTTTCTCAACATAGAAACATGGAATACCGGGTGAATTCTTTCCATAGAAGCCGGTAAATCTAGCTTATACGATACAGGCCCAATCTTCTGCAAGATCTCAAAGGGACCAATGTACCGTGGGGCTAGCTTACCCTTCCTTCCAAAGCGAACCACTCCCTTCATCGGAGACACCTTCAGCAATACCATATCCCCCTCCTAGAATTCTATCTGTTTCCTACGGATGTCTGCATAGCTTTTCTGTCTGCTTACAGCTGTTCTGATCCTCTCTCTGATGATAGGCACTAACTTGCTGGTTATCTCAACTAACTCTGGCCCTGCAAGAGTTTTCTCTCCTACCTCTTCCCAGCAAACAGGTGTTCGGCACTTCCTCCCATACAAAGCTTCATAAGGAGCCATCCCTATGCTAGCATGATGGCTGTTGTTGTAGGCAAACTCCACCAGAGGTAGATGCTGCCTCCAAGAACCGCCAAAGTCTAACACACACATTCTCAGCATATCTTCAATGGTCTGGATGGTCCTCTCTGACTGACCGTCTGTCTGTGGATGGAAAGCAGTGCTGAAATCCAACCTTGTGCCCATTTCGTTCTGCAGACTCCGCCAAAACCTGGAGGTGAACTGAGGTCCTCGATCTGATACTATTGACACTGGAACTCCATGCAACCTTACGATCTCGTCGACATACACCTGCGCCAACTTGTCTACAGAGTAGTTACTCCTGACTGGAATGAAGTGAGCAGATTTAGTGAGTCTATCCACAATCACCCATATGGAGTCTAGTCTGTTAGACGTCGCCGGTAACCCCACTACAAAATCCATAGCTATGTTCTCCCATTTCCATTCTGGAATCGGCAGTGGGTTAAGCATTCCAGCCGGCTTCTGGTGCTCTAGCTTCACCCTTTGACATGTCTCGCAGGCTGACACGAACTGTGCCACTTCTCTCTTCATTGCTGGCCACCAATACACTCTTCTCAGATCTTGATACATCTTGGTGGCTCCCGGGTGAATACTATACCGCGTATTATGAGCTTCCCTCATAATGTCGGCCTTCAAACTGCTATCATCTGGTACACATAACCTCTTACCGTGCCGAAGAATCCCCTCTCCGTCAAATCTAAACTCTGCACTGTTGCCCGACTGAACAGTCCTGGCAATCTTTACTAACTCGGGGTCTTCATGCTGTTTCAGAGCCACTTGCTCTAGAAACACTGGTGTCACTCTCATCTGTGCGATCAACGCACCTGTACCAGATACCTGCAACTGTAACCCTTCTTCCACGAGCTTGTAGAAATCCTTCACCACCGGTCTTCTCTCTACTGCAATGTGGGATAAACTGCCAAGTGACTTTCGGCTTAAGGCATCAGCTACAACATTAGCCTTGCCCGGATGATACTGGATCTTACAATCATAATCACTGAGCAATTCTACCCACCGTCTCTGCCTCAAGTTTAACTCTCTCTGACTTAAGATATGCTGCAGGCTCTTATGATCCGTATAGATCTCACATTTTACCCCATAGAGGTAATGCCTCCACATCTTAAGTGCAAAGATAACAGCTGCCATCTCAAGATCGTGTGTCGGGTAATTCAGCTCGTGCTTCTTCAGCTGTCTAGAAGCATAAGCTATCACTCGGTCATTCTGCATCAACACACAACCTAATCCCACTCGGGATGCATCACAGAACACTGTGAAATCTTCATCACTGATCGGCAGCGCTAACACCGGTGCTGAAGTTAACCGTCTCTTCAACTCTGCAAAACTGTCCTCACATTCCTCTGACCACACAAACTTTTGATTCTTTCTGGTCAGTCTGGTCATAGGAGCAGCTATCTTCGCGAAGTCCTGAACGAACCGCCGATAGTAGCCTGCCAAACCCAGAAAACTCTTGATCTCTGTCACTGTAGTGGGTGTAGGCCAGTTGGCTACTGCCTCTACCTTTTTGGGATCTACTGATATACCGTCCTCTGATACAACATGTCCCAAAAAGGAAATGCTCCTTAGCCAGAACTCGCACTTGGAGAACTTGGCATACAAGCCATGCTCTCTCAAGGTTTGCAGCACTATCCGCAGATGCTGGGCATGGTCCTCTGCATTCCTGGAGTACACCAAGATATCATCAATAAAGACGATCACAAAACGATCCAAGTACTCCCTGAAAACCCTGTTCATGAGATCCATGAATGCTGCAGGGGCGTTAGTCAACCCGAACGGCATCACAAGGAACTCATAATGCCCATATCTGGTTCTGAAAGCAGTCTTGGATACATCTCCTTCCCTGATCTTCAACTGATGGTATCCAGATCTCAGATCTATTTTTGAAAAACAACCTGCTCCTGCCAGCTGGTCGAATAGATCATCGATCCTGGGTAATGGATACTTATTTTTGATAGTGACTTTGTTCAACTGTCTGTAGTCGACACAAAGTCTCAGAGGTCCATCCTTCTTTCTGACAAATAATACTGGAGCACCCCAGGGTGAGGTACTCGGGCGGATGAAACCCTTAGCTACCAAATCCTGTAACTGTTCTTTCAACTCTCGCAACTCTGCTGGTGCCATCCTGTAGGGAGGAATAGAGATCGGTCTGGCGTTGGGCATCAACTCAATCTCGAACTCTATTTCCCTATCCGGTGGTAGTCCTGGAAGCTCTTCAGGAAACAAATCTGGGAAGTCTCTAACAACTGGTACTGAGGATGGTTCCCTAATCTGACTGTCTAGCTCTCTCACATAAGCTAGGAACCCCTGACACCCCTTCCTTAACATCCTACGAGCCTGGAGGGCTGATATCAAACCCCTAGGTGTCCCTCTCCTGTCTCCTCTGAAGACACACTCTGACCCATCCTGGTCTCTAACACTGACTACCTTGTCTCTACAGTTCAGGGTAGCCTCATACGTAGATAACCAATCCATCCCTAGAATGACATCAAAATCTGTCAACTCTAGAACCACCAGGTCAGCTGGAAGGTATCTACCCTCTATGCACACTGGACTGAACCGACAGACTGACTCTGCCAAAGATGGATCACATTTGGGTCCACTGACCCAGAGAGGACACTCTAACTCAGACACTATCAGACCCAACCTCTCTGCAGCTCTAGACGAAATGAAAGAGTGAGAAGCACCGGGGTCCATTAAAGCATACACCTCAGAACACCCAATGATGAGATTACCTGACACCACCGTGTTCGACGTGTCTGCCTCCTGCTGAGTCAGGGTGAAAATCCGTGCTGGGGCTGACGGACCTGCACCTCGGGAACCCATCCCTGATGAAGAGGCTGCCCCTCTTCCTCTTCCTCTACCACTGCTTGGTGGTATGGCTGAAACTACGGGCTGGACTACACTGCCCGTACTCATCTGCTGGGATGGTGCAACCAAAGTCGCCTGAGGACATTCTCTTGCATAATGTCCCTCCTGCCCACATCTATAGCAGGCTGTGGATCCCAACTGACACTCTCCTCTATGCTGTTTGCCACACCTCTTACACACTGGAAAATCTGCGCCATAACTGGAGCCACTACTCATTCCCAGACCCGACTTAAGCCTGTTCCAGACCTTGCCTCTCTTTCCTCTGAATTTCTCCCATCTCTTCTTACTTGCACTTACTGTACTCTGTGAGGAGGAACCTGGTTTAACACCAGAAGACTGTGCCTTGACTACACCTTGACTTAGGGCACTGGCCTCCATCTTTCTAGCAGCATCCACAATAGAGTGGAAACTTTCCTTCTCCGCATGAAGAATCAAAGAGAAATACCTGGGATGAAGCCTTGTGGCATATCTCTTTGCCTTCTTCTGATCTGTATCATATGCCTGACAGACATATGGCAACAATTCCAGGAACTTATCTGTATATGCATCAACGCTCATCTCCTCCGTCTGTCGCAACTGCTCAAACTCCACAACCTTTAGTTCCTTGGAACTGTCAGGAAAAGCCCATCCAGCAAATTCGTTGGCGAACTCTTCCCATGTCATACTCTCAAGTCTCGGGTCCACATAGTTCTTGAACCATTCTCTCGCTTTCTTACATTTTAACGTGAACCCTGCCATCTCAATGGCTCTACCATCATCTGCTCCCAACTCACTTGTTATCATTCTAACTGCACTGAGATACTCAAAGGGATCATCTCCTGTATTGAATTTAGGAGCATCCAACTTTAAGTACTCGGTCATCTTCACCTTACTTCCCCCTGAAGAACTGGGTTGCTGTGCTTCCACAACAATGGCTACGGGTTCAGGAGGTGGTGGTGGTGGAACTGGTTCCCTCACTTCAGGCTGTACTGGACTTGGATGAACAGGTGGGGGTGGATACATGTGATATGGTGGATAAAAGGAAGGATAGGGCATATATGGCATGTAGGGTGGATATGGGGCAAAGCTGGAGTAATCCGACGTGCCTCCCATCGGATACTCTAAGCCCTGTGGAAAGGGTGGATAGCCAAATCCCGAGGCCTGCATGCCTCCCTGGGATTCCCCCATACCTTCTTCTGACCTTCCTACACCCATGCTTACATCTCTACTCTGACCCTCTTCCATCACACCTCTTTCTTCTACTGACCTTCCCCCTCTGTTTACTCCTCTCCTGCTCTCGTCAGAAGACCTTCTAGGGTCTCGTGACGTTCCTTCCCTGCTTGACCTGTGAGATCTTGCCCTTGGCAAGGCAGGTGGACGAGCAGCTGTACCCTCACTTACAGGTGGGACTCCAATCAATCTCGCGGATCGACGAGTTCCTCGCATCTTCACTCTCTGGAAAACAACAAATCACATAACACATCAGCAACACATCAAAAACATGCACATGCATAACTCAGGGCATGGCACATCAGCATATAGACAGGACTAACATCCTATCCTAGTGGACATGTTTTTCCTATGGTGCTTGACCTACTAAACCTCCCTATGAGCCCAACTCTCTCTCTATAGGTCCGACCATGTGAACCTAGGGCTCTGATACCAATCTGTAACAGCCCGGAAACCGAACTGCCACCGGCACTAGGATCCAGATCGACTTAAGGTCGCCGGGACCCGTAGTAAGCCTGCTATCCTGTGTATACCTGTAAAATCCCATACATGATCATACATTTGCTGTAAAACACATAAAACGTTTCTTCATTCCAAGGCTTAACCTGTGCATGCAATCTTTCTATTCTCTACTAATCCCTACTAGAGCTCCTCATGGCCCTAGGCGGATCAAACTCATCATGTTAAGCCTAGTTTTGCTCATAAACAACAACAATAAAGAAACATACATAAACTGATCATGTGACTCCACAATGGGATTACAAGTCTTATAAGTCAAGCACTATTCTATACATTGTACATACACTGTACATATACATTATCTCTATACATTTACATGTCCACACTAGCTATTACAATACTCTGTACTCTTCCTGTACCCTGCTGAGTTCTCTCTGACCTCTGAATCTGCACAACTGGAGTTAGGGGAGAGGGATGAGCTACGATAGCCCAGTGAGTAGAATAGTAAAATAACAGGTGATAAAACATGCTCTCATGGAATGCAACAGATAAGCACATCACCTCGGCCGGACGGATCAAAAATCCCTCTATCTCATCTGGGGTACCTGAGTACCATTTTCCTGGTCCCCGTAGGGCTGTTCCAGGTCTTTGTGTTATGCCTGGTCCCCGTAGGGCTGTTCCAGGTCTTCCTCTGAGGGCTAATGAATCCTCACGAAGTCCGTGCCGTCTCACATAAGCAATGTACAAGGAGCAATGCCAAGTACAAGGATAAATGCAATGCATCATCTTTGTGTACACTAATGCACTCACCCTAAGTATATTCATGATGCATGAAGCATGATCAAATATTCAGTTGTCATATTAAAACCTTAAGTTCAATTCCACTCACCTCTGGTTATCTTTGCACTGACTCTGCAGGTTCTGACACTGGACTCACTGCTGACCTCCCTGATTCCTCTGGTCCGTACCTACACAGGTGGACTCAAATGAGGGACCAAACTCACTCAAGAACATCTCTAAGAACCTCCCCAAAACCCCGCTAAACAAACCTCAAACCTCACATAAACCATGCAAAAGAAAGCTGGACAGGGCACTTTCGGCGGCAGGTTCGGCGGCCGAAACCCCACTCCAGAGACGAAACTCATGCATGTTCGGCGGCACCTTCGGCGGCCGAAGGTCTCGTCCAGAGACGAAACTCACACACTTTCGGCGGCCGAACTCCCTCTTTCGGCGGCCGAAAGGCTCTTTCTAACCCGAAAGCCTAGCTTTCGGGGGCAACCTTTGGCAGCCGAACTGCCTCCACAAAGGGTTCAGCGGCCGAACCTTCCTTCGGCGGCCGAACCTGGTTTTGCCCGAAGGACAGAACCCTGCTCTGTTTCATGCAACTTTGCCCAAAAACCTACAAACATGCATAGCAACTACTCCCAACTAGCATATACACATATATATGCACAAAGGGGTCGAAAACTACCCTAAAACCCCAAACAAACATAGCACATAACACTTAAACATGCTTGAACACCACAAATCACCAAAAACCTCACCTAAACCTAAACATGCATACTACCCATTCAAACTTCATAAAACCTTTCAAAATCATCAAAGAAGCTCAGGATCTTCCCTTACCTCTTAAAGAACTTGAGGATGAAGGATCCTAACGTGGAGATATGAAGAAAAGCTCTTCCAAAGCTCCAAGTTTCAAACCTTGGTTCTTTTGCTCAAAACCTTCATAAATCACCAAAACTCTTAAAACTCTTGAAAGATTTGATGAAAATCATGAAAAACATGAAAGTCAACGTAGGAGAGGCTGGAACTCACCTCTGGCTGCAAGTGGAGGAGAAAATACCCTCCTCTCACCGACCTTTGGCCCTTTTATAGGTGGCTGGCCAGACCACCTTTGGCAGCCGAACGTGAAGCCGCAACCATGTAATGTTCGGCGGCCGAAAGTACCCTTCGGCGGCCGAACCTTTGCATTTCTCCCTTGTTGCTTTTCTTTCAAAACTCAATGCTTTTCACACTTCAAAACATGAAAACAAGTGAAAATACCTTGGAAAACATATGCATTACCCTTCTCGAGGGTTCCGACACCCAAGATTCCACCGGACGACAGGAATTCCGATGCCGGACTCGAGCCGGGTATTACAAAGGTGGAGGTGGATACATTGGGTACTGTGAATATGGTGGGTAGTAGGGTGGGTATGGCATCTGTGTGGGATAAGGGCTAAAGCTGTGGTAGTCCGATGTGCCTCCCATCGAATACCCAGGGTTTTGTGAGAAGGGTGGGTAATAAGGTGGCTGAACAAATCCCGAGGCCTGAGTGCCTCCTTGGGATTCTCCCATTCCTTCTTCTGACATACTAACTCCCAAACTGCCATCCCTCCTCTGCTCTACATCCATATCATCCCCCATGTCCTCGGACGCTCCTCCCTGAACTGTTCCTCTGACTGATCTGCTTCTTCCCAGATCCAAAGACCTTCTAGGGTCTCTCACTACTCTATCTCTATTAGACCTACTAGACATTGCCCTAGGCAATGCTGGAGGACGGGCGCTCGTGCCCTCACCCTCAGGTGGTACTCCAGTCAATCTTGCTGATCGACGAGTTCCTCTCATCCTGTTTTCTGAAAAACAGTACACATCACATAAACATTAGTATCATATGGTTCATGTGGGCACACATGAACCCACCTCACACATCATAGCATATCATTCATATCATAGCATTTCACATCATCATGTAAGACAGGACTCCACATCCTATCCTAGTGGACATGACCTTTCCTACTGTGCTTGACCTTCTATAACATCTATGACCCCGACACTCTAGGTCCGACCATATGAACCTAGGGCTCTGATACCATTCTGTAACGACCCGAAAATCGGACTGCTACCGGCGCTAGGATCCAGATCGGCTTAAGGCCGCCGGGACCCGTAGCAAGCCTGACATAGAACCTGTAAACCTGTTCAATCCCATACATGATCAACAATCATACATAAAAAAAATTTAAAACTTTTCTTTTCATCATTCCTTATACACCAAACTCAACCTGTGCATGCACTAACATAATCATAAACTTGACCCCTCAGTGGGATCTCATCAATGCCCCAATGGGCGATACATCATAAGTTGAGTTGGTTAAACATAAACATCAATAGACATTAAGATCATGTATCGACAAGGGATTACAATACTCATAGGGTCAAGCACAACTATAACCTCAATATACCTCATTACATAACATACTGTAATCTCTTACATTACATCATAGTACAATTGTCATGTCCACAATCTAACTTATTACATAAACATACTTCAAAACTCTGGCTAACCTCCTGGTCTACCCTGTACCTGCACATCTGGGGTTAGGGGAGAGGGGTGAGCTACAAAGCCCAGTGAGCAGAATAGTAAAACATTTAAAACATATGATAACATGAAATGCATCACATCACAGCTAATCACATCAAGGATGAATTTGTCACCAATAGTCCCCTATATGGACCAACTGTGCCAGGGGCGTAGAATGGGCCTCACTGGTCTTTCTCTTACATAACATAACATAACATGGTCCAACTGTGCCAGGGGCGTAGAATGGGCCTCACTGGTCTTTCTCTTACATAGTGCCAGGGGCGTAGAATGGGCCTCATTGGTCTTCCGTACCGTATCATCATCATCATAGCATAGGGGGACTAATGGATCATTCAACATCCATCCACATCATCAAACGTAATATGCAATGCAACATATTCGTGAGTCTAATGCAAAACCCTATTATCTCATGGCATTCATGATGCGTGAATCATGCTAAACTGATTTATTTATTTAAAAGCATAAGAGTTATTCCACTCACCTCTGGCTAGCTCTGACACTGACTGAAGTAGCTGACTCACTGCTGGGGTCCTCGGTTCCTCGGGTCCAAACCTACACAGGTGGACTCAAATGAGGGACCAACATACTAGAACATAACTCTAAAAACATCCCCCAAAAACCCCCTAAAACATCTCAAAACATCCATGCAAAGCATGCAAAGGAAGGCTGGACAGGGCAGGTTCGGCGGCACCTTCGGCGGCCGAAAGTCCCTCCAGAGCCGAAAGTCAGGCACTTTCGGCGGCACCTTTGGCGGCTGAAAGTCCCAGACAGAGACGAAAGTCTCCTTTCGGGGGCAAGCTTCGGCAGCCGAATGCTGCCTCCACAAGGGGGTTCGGCGGCCGAAGTTCCTTCGGCTGCCGAACCTGGTTTCTCCCAAATGGGCAGAAACTTGGCTCAAATGAACCTCTTGCCTCCCAAAACCTCAAATCAAGCATAAACTGGTTCTAAAACATGCATACATATCACACATCACACCTAGGGGTCTCAAACTATCAAATACCCCAACTACAACACTTCAAACATGCCACATTGTTCAAAAACATAACATTTGCTCAAAAACTCATACAACCCTAAACATGCCATTCTACCCCGTAAAACAACTTAAAACTTACTTAAAACATACAATGAGCTTAAGATCGGCTCTTACCTCTTGATGATCGAGAGAGAGGCGACCTAAACTCGGAGATCCAAGCAAATGAGCTCCTGAGTTCCCAAAGCTCCAAAACTTGTCTTAAATGCTCAAAACTTGCAAAGTGAGGTGAAAACTCAAGAAAAATGGAGGAGATTTGGAGAAAGAACACAAGATCTGGGGAGAGGGAGGTCGGAAGCTAGCTGTGGCCGAAAATGGGAGAAAGCTCACCCATTTCGGCTAAGTGACCCATTTATAGGTGGCTGGCCAGGCCACGTTCGGGGGCCGAAAGTGCTTCCGCATGCATGCCATGTTCGGCGGCCGAACTTGAGTTTCGGCGGCCAAACCTGGACTTCCCTCACTCATGCTTTCGGGGGCCTAACGTGCCTCCAAAACGCATGCATGTTCGGCGGCCGAACTTGACTTTCGGCGGCCGAACCTGGGTTTTCCTCCAAGGACTTTTCATGCAAAAACTCATTTAATTTTCATTCAAAATCATCAAAAACCTTAAAACATCTCATGAAAACATGGTTTTACCCTTCTAGAGGTCTCCAACATCCGAGATTCCACCGGACGGTAGGAATTCCGATACCGGAGTCTAGCCGGGTATTACAGTTGGCATGTCTGAGGAGGGTATAGGAGAGTCTCAGGGAGGTGCTCAGGCCTCGGGGTTTGGTTATCCACCCCAATATCAGCCTTTCTTTCAGGGCCCAGGGTATTCGATGAGGGGGCACATTGGATTACTCTAGCTTTAACCCATATCCCACCTTCATGCCATATCCTCCTTTTTACCCACCATATCCACAGTACCCTATGTATCCACCCTCACCCTTCTTCCCAAGTCCAGCAACTCCTTATCCAGGAAGTGGTGTACCTCCTCCGCCACCAGCAGAACCAGTTGTTCCTGTTATCCCTGTTATCCCAACACCTAGACCTAGCTCGCCAGAGAGGAGCAAGGTAAAGATGACAGATTACTTAAAACTGGATGCTCCTAAGTTTAAAATAGAAAGTGATCCGTTTGAGTATCTGAAAACGGTGAAAATGATAGCAGATGAGCTGGGGGCAGATGATATGAGAGCCATTCAGATGGCGGGGTTCACTTTGAAGTGCAAGAAAGCAAAAGAGTGGTTTAATAACTATGTGGACCCTAGGTTGGAGAACATGTCTTGGGAGGAGTTTGCGAATGAATTTGCTGGGTGGGCTTTTCCAGATAGCTCCAGAGAGCTGAAGATGATAGAGTTTGAACAGCTGAGGCAGTCTGAGGATATGAGTGTCGATGAGTACACTGATAAGTTCTTGGAGTTGTTGCAATATGCGGGTCAGGCTTATGATACAGATAAGAAGAAAGCAAAGAGGTATACCATGAGGCTTCATCCCAGGTATTCCTCCCTGATCCTAGCAGCAGAGAGGGAGAGCTTCCACTTCATAGTGGATGCAGCTAGAAAAATGGAGGCTAGTGCCATTATTCAGGGTACAGTGAAGCAGTCAGGGGCACAGTCTTTAGGTTCCAAGACCCCAGGTGGGGGAAAGCTAGATCCCTCTTCTTAGAGTGCAGCAGCAGCTTCAGGTAGTAAGAGATGGGGTAAGACAAAGGTCAAGAAGAACAAATTCTGGAACAAGTTGAAGTCAGGTCTGGGTTTGGGGAGTGGCTCGAGTTCAGGTTCAGGAGGAGCTGAGTGTATGAAGTGCGGTAGGTCGCACAAGGGAGTGTGTCGATTTAGGACTACAGCCTACTTCAGGTGTGGGCAGGAGGGACACATGGTTCGGGAGTGTCCAATGGCGCCTTTTTCGGCACCGTCCCAGCAGACAGCTCCAGGCAGTATGGCTCGGCCAGCAACTCCAGCCATGACTCAGGGCAGTAGCAGAGGCAGAGGGAGAGGAGCAGCCTCTTCTTCAGCAGGTTCCCGAGGTGAAGGTCCATCAGCGCCAGCTCGGATCTTCACTCTGACATAGCAGGAGGCTAACACATCAAACACCATGGTGTCAGGTAATCTCATCATTGGGTGTTCTGATGTGTATGCTTTATTGGACCCTGGTGCTTCTCATTCCTTTATTGCACCGAGAGCCGTAGAGATAGTGGGTTTGATGGCTTCTGGGTTAGAGTGTTACCCTTTTACAGTGGGCCCAAGTGTGATCCATCAGTTGCAGAGTTAGTCTTTCGGTTTAGTCCTATGTTCATTGAGGGACGATGCCTTCTAGCCGACCTTGTGGTTCTAGATTTGACAGATTTTAATGTCATTCTAGGGATGGATTGGCTATCCGCTCATGATGCTACCTTGGACTGTAGATGTAACGACCCGAAAATTCGGACCGCTACCGGCGCTAGGACCCAGGTCGGCTTAAGGCCGCCGGGACCCGTAGCAAGCCTGACATGTAACCTGTAAACCTGTTTAATCCCATACATGATCAACAACATACATAAAAATTAAAACTTTTCTTTCATACATTCTATCATACACCAAACTCAACCTGTGCATGCACTAAACATAATCATAATCATAAACTTGACCCCTCTGTGGGATCTCATCAATGCCCCCAATGGGCGATACATCATAAGTTGAGTTGGTTTACATCTACATCATAAACATCTAAGATCATGTATTAAAAGGGATAACAATATTCATAGGGTCAAGCACAACTTCTAATCCTCAATATTTATATACATAACATGACTATTCAACTTTACATCATTATACAATTTATCATGTCCACTTTCTATCTATTACAAAGATAAGACTTTACTCTTCTTGACTTCTCTGTCTAGCCCGTACCTGCAATCCTGGGGGATTAGGGAAAAGGGGTGAGCTACGAGAGACCAGTGAGCAGAATAATAGAAAACCACATTTAAAATCCCATGCCATCATGTAATGCAGCACATCACAACAAATCACATCTCGGATGGTATTGTCACCAATAGTCCTCTACATTCCAAAGTGCCGGGACGTAGAATGGGTACGACTGGTCTTTCTCTTAACATAACATATCATAATATACCAATGTGCCAGGGACGTAGAATGGGTACAACCTAGACTTTCTCTTACATAGTGCTAGGGACATAGAATGGGTACAACCTGGACTTCCATACTATATCATGCCGTAACATCATCATATCATATGAGGGCTAAAGGGTCATCCAATAACCAATCCACATCAACATCATAAATGCAATGCAACATATTCGTGGATTCTAATGCAAACAACCTATTTCATCACATGGCATTCATGATGCATGAACATGCTCAAAACTTTTATAATTTATTTGCTTTAAATTGTAAAGGTTTATTCTACTCACCTCTTGGCTAGCTCTGACAATGACTGAAGCAGCTGACTCACTGCTGGGGTCCTCGGTTCCTCGGGTCCGAACCTACACAGGTGGACTCAAATGAGGGACCAAACAACTAGGACATAACTCTAAAAACATCCCCCAAAAACCCCCTAAAACACCTTAAACAATCATGCAAAAACATGCAAAGGAAGGCTGAACAGGGCAGGTTCGGCGGCACCTTCGGCGGCCGAAAGTCCCTCCAGAGCCGAAACCCAGGCAGGTTTGGCGGCACCTTCGGCGGCCGAAAGTCCCAGACAGAGACGAAAGTCTCTTTTCGGGGGCAACTTCGGCAACCGAAAGGCCTGCCTTCCCAGCCATGTTCGGCGGCCGAAAGTCCTTCGGCTGCCGAACCTGGTTTCTGCCAAAGGGCAGAAACTTGGTTCCCTTTACACAAAAACTTCTCCTTCCCATCCCAACATGCATATAACTCATTCAAATCATGCAAATATTCATACATTGGCTCCTAGGGGCTTCAAACTACCTAAAACCCCAACTACAACACACAACAACAACACATTGCTCAAAAACACAACATAAGCTCATAAACCTAACCTTAAGCTAAACATGCATTCTACCCCATAGATCTTACATAAAACTTACTTAAAACATGAAATGAGCTTAAGATCGGCTCTTACCTATTGAAGATCGAGAGAGAGACGACCTAAACTCTGAGATGGGAGAGATTTGAGTCCTTGAACCTCAAAGCTCCAAAACTTGCTCAAAACTTGAAAATCTTCAAAACAAGATGAAAACTTGTGAAAATCATGAAAGATTTGAAGGAAAGAACTTAAGGATGGTGAGGAACGGCGGAAGGGCTCACCTTGGCCGAAAATGGGGAGAAAGCTCGCCCATTTCGGCTAAGGGGCTCTTTTATAGTGGCTGGTCAAGCCACATTCGGGAGCCGAACGTGCCTCCGCATGCATGCCATGTTCGGCGGCCGAACTTGAGGTTCGGCGGCCGAACCTGGGCTTCCCTCACTTATGCCTTCGGGGGCCTAAGGCTCACCCGAAATGCAAGCATGTTCGGCGGCCGAACCTTGGCCGAACTTTAAAATCATGAAAACCATTAAAACATTTTATGAAAACATGGTTTTACCCTTCTAAAGGTCTCCGACATCCGGGATTCCACCGGACGGTAGGAATTCCGATACCGGAGTCTAGCCGGGTATTACAGTAGAGACAAGGTAGTCAGGTTCAGAGATCAGGATGGATCAGTGTTTGTCTTCAGAGGAGACAGGAGGGGTATGCCTAGAGGTTTAATATCAGCCCTGCAGGCTCGTAGGTTGCTTAGGAGGGGTTGTCAGGGGTTTTTAGCTCATGTGAGAGAGCTTGCCAGTCAGATTAGTGAGCCCGTCTCAGTGCCCGTAGTCAGGGAGTTTCCAGATGTTTTCCCAGACGAGCTTCCAGGACTACCACCTGCTAGGGAGATAGAGAGAGTTTGAAATAGAAGTCATGCCTGGTACCAGACCGATCTCTATCCCTCCCTACAGGATGGCACCAGCAGAGTTGTAAGAGTTAAAAGAACAGTTGCAAGAGTTGGTAGATAAGGGTTTCATCCGACCGAGTACCTCCCCTTGGGGCGCTCCAGTTCTGTTTGTACAGAAGGAGGATGGATCCTTAAGACTTTGTATCGACTATAGGCAGTTGAACAAGGTCACTACCAAGAACAGGTATCCTCTACTCAGGATCGACGATTTATTTAACCAACTAGCAGGAGCAGGTTGTTTCTCCAAAATAGATCTAAGATCGGGGTATCATCAGTTGAGAATCAGGGAAGAGGATGTGCCAAAGACAGCTTTCAGGACCAGATATGGGCATTATGAGTTCCTAGTAATGCCGCTCGGGTTAACTAATGCCCCAACAGCATTCATGGACCTCATGAATAGAGTTTTCAGTCAGTATCTGGATCACTTTGTTATTGTCTTCATTGATGATATTTTAGTGTATTCCAG
Organism: Manihot esculenta; assembly: GCF_001659605.2. Lineage (NCBI taxonomy): Eukaryota > Viridiplantae > Streptophyta > Magnoliopsida > Malpighiales > Euphorbiaceae > Manihot > Manihot esculenta. The sequence goes on along the minus strand of NC_035163.2, from coordinate 15,381,687 downwards.
GAATGCAGAGGAGCATGCCCATCATCTGAGGCTAGTGTTGCAAACCTTGAGGGAGTATGGCCTATATGCCAAGTTCTCCAAGTGTGAGTTCTGGTTAAGGAGCATTTCTTTCTTAGGGCATGTTGTATCAGACCAAGGCATTGAAGTAGACCCCAAGAAGATTGAAGCTGTAGCCAACTGGCCGAGACCCACGACAGTGTCAGAGGTTAAGATTTTTCTGGGTTTGGTAGGCTATTACAGGAGGTTCGTTCAGGACTTCTCTAAGATTGCTGCTCCTATGACCAGACTAACCAAAAAGAATCAGACTTTTGTGTGGTCTGACCAATGTAAAGAAAGTTTTGAAGAGCTCAAGAAGAGGTTGACTTCAGCATCGATATTAGCTCTGCCTGTCAGCAACGCAGACTTCACAGTGTATTGTGATGCATCCAGAGTGGGACTGGGTTGTGTGTTGATACAGATGAGAAGGTAATTGCTTATGCTTCTAGGCAGCTGAAGAAGCATGAGTTGAATTACCCTACACATGACCTAGAGATGGCAGCTGTGATCTTTGCACTTAAGATATGGAGGCATTACCTTTATGAGGTTAAATGTGATATCTTCACAGATCATAAAAGCTTGCAGTACATCTTGAGTCAGAGAGAGTTGAATTTGAGGCAGAGGAGATGGGTAGAACTGCTTAGTGACTATGATTGTACGATTCAGTACCATCCGGGTAAGGCAAATGTTGTGGCAGATGCCCTAAGCCGGCAGTTTATCCCACATTGCAGTAGAGAGACGACCGGTGGTGAGAGAATTCTATAAGCTCCTTAATGAGGGGTTGCAGTTAGAGTTGTCTGGTACAAGTGCATTGATCGCTCAGATGAGAGTGACGCATGTGTTTCTGGAGCAGGTGGCTCAGAAACAGCACGAGGACCCAGAGTTGGTAAGGATTGCCAGAACTGTTCAGTCAGGCAGTAATGATGAATTCAGATTTGACAACAAAGGGATCCTCCGCTATGGCACCAGGTTATGTGTACCAGATGATGTGAGCCTAAAAGGAGACATTATGAGGGAAGCTCATAGTTCCAGGTACAGTGTTCACCCGGGAGCCACCAAGATGTACCAGGATTTGAAATGAGTTTATTGGTGGCCAGCCATGAAGAGAGAGGTGGCACAGTTTGTGTCAGCTTGCGAGGTATGTCAGAGGGTGAAGCTGGAACATCAGAAGCCGGCTGGAATGCTTAACCCACTGCCGATTCCAGAGTGGAAATGGGAGAATATAGCTATGAATTTTGTAGTGGGGTTACCGGCAGTATCAAACAGACTAGACTCCATATGGGTGATTGTGGACAGACTGACCAAATCTGCTCATTTCATCCCTGTCAGGAGTGGCTACTCTGTAGACAAGTTGGCCCAGGTGTTTGTTGATGAGGTGGTCAGGTTGCATGGGGCTCCTGTTTCAATTGTGTCTGATAGAGGGCCCCAGTTCACCTCCAGGTTTTGGTGGAGTTTGCAGAATGCGATGGGCACAAGGTTGGACTTTAGCACTGCTTTCCATCCATAGACTGACGGACAGTCAGAGAGGACCATCCAGACAATTGAAGATATGCTTAGAATGTGTGTGCTAGATTTTGGCGGTACTTGGAGGCAGCATCTACCGTTGGTGGAGTTTGCCTACAATAACAGCTATCATGCTAGCATAGGGATGGCTCCATATGAAACTCTGTATGGGACGAAGTGCAGGTCACCTGTTTGCTGGGAAGAAGTTGGAGAGAGGTCCTTAGCTGGGCCTGAGTTGATTGAAATCACCAGCAGGGTAGTGCCTATGATCAGAGAAAGAATCAAAACTGTTGTGAGTCGGCAGAAAAGCTATGCAGATGTTCGCAGGAAGCAGCTAGAGTTTCAGGAGGGAGAGTTGGTGTTGCTCAAAGTGTCTCCAATGAAAGGGGTGGTTCATTTTGGGAAGAAAGGAAAATTAGCTCCACGGTACATCGGACCTTTCGAGATCTTGCAGAAGATTGGGAATGTATCGTATAAGTTAGATTTACCTGCTTCTATGGAAAGACTCCATCCGATTTTTCACGTTTCTATGCTACGAAAGTTCGTGTCAGATCCGGGCAAAGTTCTTAGTGAGCCTGATGTAGAGATCCTTGGTGATCTCACCTATGTTGAGCAGCCAGTGCGGATTTTAGACACGCAGATCCAGAAGCTGAGAAACAAGGAGATCCCGATGGTGAAAGTCCTTTGGACCCACCATAATCTTGAAGAGTGTACCTGGGAGACACAGGAGTCTATGCTCCAGCAATATCCCAACCTCTTTTGAGGTTAAAGTTTATGTTCTCTTTTGTGTTTGTATGTTGTGTTCATGTTCTGGTTATTGTATGCTTATGCTTATGGTAAAGAGGAACATTCGAGGACGAATGTTCTTAAGGGGGGGAGAATGTAATACCCGGCTGGACCCTGGCATCAGAATTTCTACTTTCCGGCGGAATTTCCGTTGGAATTCGGGATTCATGGATGTCAGAGCCTTCCAGAGGGGAAAAACAGAGGGTTTTTCAAAATGTTTGTACATGTTTTTATGTTTTTTATTAGGAAAATTGAGTTTTGAAAAGGAAAAGACCAAAGAGGCAACTGCCAGGTTCGGCCGCCGAAAGTGAAGTTCGGCCGCCGAAAGTGAAGTTTGGCCGCCGAAAGTTGCATGCTTTTGCTACCCCCGAATCCCTACTTCGGCTGCCGAAGGTGGTGGAGGTTTGCATGCAGCTTTGGCCGCTGAAGGGAAGTCGGTTGGTCACCTATAAAAGCCCCTTTGACCGGAAATGGAGTGTGCTTTCACTCTCTTTTCGTGCAAAGGTAGGTTTTTGTCCTCTTTTGGTTATTTTCATCTTGTTCTTCCAAATCATGCAAGCTTTAATGAGTTTGGACCTTGGTTTTGAAGTTTGAAGGAAAATTTGAAAGACTTGGAGCTTTTGGATCGTTTTCCTCTCCATCTCTGAGTTAGGACCATCAATCCTCTTGATCTTCAAGAGGTAAGCATGGATCCTCATTTCCCCTTATGTTTTAAGCATGTTTTAAAGGGTTTAAGAGAGTTTTATGGCATGTTTAGAGTGGATCTAGAAGTTGGAGTATATGTTGGTCATATGCTCTATGTGATGCTATGATGTTGTTTGAGGAGTTTGAACTAGTTTTTCAGCTCCTATATGCATGGATAAGGGTATATGCAGGGGTATGAGAGGTTGGTTGCATGTTGAGAGTGTGTGGTAAGGTTTTGGAGACTAAATATGCATGTGTGACCCGAGTTCTGCCTTCTTGGAGAACTCAGGTTCGGCCGCCGAAGCAAGGTTCGGCCGCTGAACCCTTTATGGATGCTGTTTTGGCCGCCTAAACTCGTCCCCGAAGGTTTTCACTTTCGGCTCTGGAGGAAGTTTCGGCCGCCGAACATGCCGCCGAAGGTTGGTGACTTTCGGCTCTAGAAGGTCTTGTAGCCCCCGAACCTTGCCCCCGAAAGTTTAGACTTTCGGATCTGGAAGGGACTAGGTGCCGCCGAAAGTGCATGAGTTTCGGATCTGGCGAAGGGTTCGACCGCCGAAGGTGCCGCCGAAAGAACCCTGTCCAGCCTTCCTTTGCTTGTTTTTCCATGCATGATTGAGATGTTTTAGGGGGTTTTTGGGGGAATGTTTAGAGTTATATTAGAGTATGTCGGTACCTCATTTGAGTCCACTTGTGTAGGTTCGGACCCGAGGAACCAAGGAGGCCCTCAGTGTTAGCTGGTTCAGAGGTATTCCAGCGTCTACTAGAGGTGAGTAGAACTGAACTATGTTTTCAATTAAATAAAAGGTTTAGCATGACTCATGCATCATAAATGCCATGTGTATATAGGATGTATTGCATTCGAACGCACGAATATGTTGCATTGCATTATATGTTCTGGATGTGGATGAATGTTGGATGATCCTTTAGTCCTTGAGGGAAGTCCGGAGGCCTATTCTACGCCCTGGCATGCTATATGAGAAAGTCCAGAGGCCCATGCTACGCCCTGGCACCATGTAAGAGAAAGACTAGAGGGCCATTCTACGCCACTGGCATGATAGTATTATTGTTATGTTATGAGAAAGACCAGGAGCCCATGCTACGCCCTGGCATTATTGACATGTATGAGGACTATTGGTGACAAGTTCATCCTTGATATGACTTGTTTGTGATGTGATGCATTTCATGGAGGCATGTTTTATTGATTTTCTTAGTGCTCTACTCACTGGGCTCTAGTAGCTCACCCCTCTCCTTAACCCCCAGGTTTGCAGGGCCAAAGATAGCATGGAATAGCTCCAGGAGTAAAGTTATGTAATAGTTCAGTAGTGGACATGTATTGTAAAATGATATAGAGTCATGTAATGTATATTGGTGATAGAGTTGTGCTTGGCCCTAGAGCTGGTTATTTCCTTTTGCACATGATCTGTATATTATTATGTTTTATAATGATATATGTTGAGGACCAAGCTTAATGTATGAATGATGACCCAACTAGAGCATTTGATGAGGGCTCTAGTATGGAGTTTTCTGTTTACAGAGTAATTGTGCATGCACAGGTTAAGCTTGGTAGATGAAAAGTTTCAAAAGTTTTATGGAAATTGTTGATCATGTATGGGATTTACCAGGTTTACAGAGTGCATAGCAGGCTTGCTACGGGTCCCGGCGGCCTTAAGCCGATCTAGATCCTAGCGCCGATAGCGGTCCGATCTCCCGGTCGTTACAGCCACCAACAAACCAACCCCCCTGGACCTTCGATCCTTAGATGATATGGGGTTGCTTTGCAAAGTGGGGAACATTTTTTCTCTTTCACCTGCAGGACCTCTAACACCACACCATGAGCGTGTATTCAGGAAGAAGAAGGCCACCCTTACCCCAGTATACCAGCAGCCTGCCCCAGTAGATGGGACAGCAAGGGAAACAGAACAAGCACCCCCAGCAGATGACCCACCTCCAGTGGCACACCAGCAGGAAGCAAATTAGGCCCCTGAAGACGTAGCCCCAAACCAGACAGTAGAGGCTCGTCTCAGCAGAATTGAGGACAGAATGCATCATATGGAGCAACTGTTGCAACTGCTGGTGGACCACTTTCTGCCTGCAGACCAAGACAGACAGTGATTTGGCCGAGTGATTTGCCCAAATCACCTACTGGCCAGGAAGTCCCTTTCTCTCTTCTTTTCCTTTATATGTTTTACATTGAGGACAATGTTTGGACTAGGTGTGGGGGTACTGCTAGGTTATTTTTGCATTGATTACATTATCTTTTGCTTTCTTTTTGTTTCTTCTTGCATCTTTTTTGCCCTATAACACACACCAAAATTTTTTCCCTTTCACACATTTTTCTTTTGCACAAATTTTTCACTTTCTGCACACACAGAATTTTGTATCAGCTTTTGCTCTACTTAGCATAGATAACAGGTCAAAAAAGCTTCCTATCTCATGACCCCATTGATTTTCCGCCCCTTTAAGCCTAAATTGAATCAATTACAGTGTGCTACCTTCACTTTGGAAGTTCTTTTCTTGAATTGAATCCTTAAATTTGCTGTGGTCAAGGAAAATAAAAATATAAATACATGCAAATAAAAAGTTAGTGTAACTCCCTATGAGCTGATTTGCCCAAACTGTTATGAAAAGAAAAGAAAAAGAAAAACCAGCACAAATCATAAACCTGTTCTAATGGTCAAATGAGCTATGAACAGAGCTAGTAGCCACTTGAACAAGTGACTAACTGAGTAACCGAGGGTGGGTATCACCAATATGCACCTTCGCGTAAAAAGGTTGGTGACTTTTTCAGGCAAGAATAAAGAAAAAGTGATGCTGAATAAAAAGTGTGCTTAACAAGAAGGGCAAGTTACTCTTAGAGGGTTGCATCAAGCTTAAAACAAAAGAATAAGCATTATTGAACCAAAAACCTTTCTCTTGGCCATGGTAGGTGAAAGGAAACAAAGAAAAGGGAGAACAACCTCAGGCCTGAAGTACTCTATACTGTGATACTTCAATTTGGAAGTGTAGGGGGGCTGATTAAGTGGTACTTAGGCTAAAAAGAAAAAGGAGCTTGATTGACTAAGTTGTTTGTTGCTTGAGGACAAGCAAAAAGCTAGGTGTGGTGGTATTTGATCAAACATAATTTAGCCCCATTTTTATTATCTTTATTATTGTTTAATTACACATTTTTTCAGCTTAATTTATGTTTTTGTCATGTTTCTGTAGAAAAGAAAGAAAATGGAAAGTTAGAGAAAAAGTGCAGAAAAAGTTGAAAAAGTGATTGGGTCAGAGTGATTTGGCCAAATCAAGCAGGGGAAGCAGACACAGGAAGCTGAGTCAGTGAATTCGCAGAAATAATTTGGGCAAGTGATCTGCCCAAATCACCCGCCCAAATCACTTTCACGCAGAGAGACAGCAAAAGCGGGAAAATGTGCAAAAAACCAAAATTCAAAAGTGGAGAAGTCCAAATCCATTTCAAACACTGCAAGATCAGTTCCAAGAGCCACGAAAAGGTCTTTCACTTGAGGAATTCCATTCACAATTAAATACAAGATCCAAAGAGGAATCAAAGACCACATAAGACCAAGTCAAGATGGGGATTTCCAAACCCTAATTGGATTAAAATTCTCCAGCTATAAAAGGAGACAGCATCTAACCTAGCAGACATCATCTTCCCTCCACAGCAGAATCACTGCAGAATTACAGCAGCAAGTCTGCGGCAGCCTCTCCACCTTCCTTTCTTATTTCTTTTGTGATTTTGTCCACCATGAGTGGCTAAATTCCATCTTTTCTAGTTGAAATTGGGGAAATTCAGATTTGTGATGAATTGGGAGATTTAAAACTCCATTATTAAACTCTTATTTGCTTTCAATATTTGTGCAACTTGATCTTTCTATAATTATTGCTTTGCTTTTGGAATCAATTTAGGCCTATTGCTTTTAATTGCTTGAGTAATATATTATTTGAATGATTTAAGTCCGTAATTGCTTAGGTTGTTTAAACTCAAGTGTAATCGGTTGCATAATCTAAACTTGACCACGCGGTTGGCAAGGTTAGAATTAGGTTTCTCTAAGTCTTAATGCAGTCAACAGTTGTTCGATACTAAAAGCCCCAAGAACGTTCCTTGGCAACTCGTTGACTAGTGTTTGATTAGCGAATGTTTCCTAATCAAACTAGAACTAAGGAGGAATTTGGTTATGAGAAGCGTCTTCCACAACCAAAACTAATTTATTGAATTAAAATAGGAGTATTAAATAATCAATGATCAATTCTAAACAAGCTGAAATAGATCCATACTTCAACTAGAATCTCTTTCCCATTGAAATTCTCATTTATTTAAGTTATTGCTTTATCTTGCTATTTAGTTTTAATTATCAAAATAAAAACCCCCTCTTTTAATTATTTGTTATTTACTTCTCCAAGTCATTATTAGGAAAATCCGAAGTGTCAAATCCCTGTGGTTCGACCCTATTGCCACTATCTACAAGTTAATTGTTGATTGTTTAATAGGTTTATTTTTTACGGCTTCGACAACCTCTATCAGCTAGCATGATAACTGTTATTGTAAGCAAACTCCACCAAGGGTAGATGCTGCCTCCAAGAACCGCCAAAATCTAGCACACACATTATGAGCACATCTTCTATGGTCTAGATGGTCCTCTCTGACTGTCCATCAGTCTGTGGATGGAAAGCAGTGCTAAAGTCTAGCCTGGTACCCATAGCATTCTGCAGACTCCGCCAAAACCTGGAGGTGAACTGGGGTCCCCTATCAGACACTATTGAAACGGGAGCCCCATGCAACCTGACAACTTCTACCACATACACCTGCGCCAATTTATCCACAGAATAGTCACTCCTGACAGGGATGAAGTGAGCAGATTTGGTCAGTCTGTCCACAATCACCCATATGGAGTCCAATCTGTTGGACGTTGCCGGTAACCCCACCACGAAATCCATAGCTATATTCTCCCATTTCCACTCTGGAATCGGCAGTGGGTTAAGCATTCCAGTCGGCTTCTGATGTTCCAGCTTCACCCTCTGATATACTTCGCAGGCAGACACGAACTGTGCCACTTCTCTTTTCATAGCTGGCCACCAATAGACTCTTTTCAGATCCTGATATATTTTGGTGGCTCCAGGGTGAACACTGTATCTGGCATTATGAGCTTCTCTCATAATGTCTCCCTTCAGACTCACGTCATCTGGTACATATAACTTGCTCCCATAGCGGAGGATCCCCTTGTTGTCAAATCTGAACTCTTCATTCTTGCCTGCCTGGACTACTCTTGCTATCTTCACCAACTCGGGGTCCTCATGCTGTTTCTGAGCCACCTGTTCCAGAAACACGGGTGTAACAGCCCGCATCTCCGGACCGCCACCAGCGCTAGGATCCAGATCGGCTTAAGGCCGCCGGGACCCGTAGCAACCCACTAGACATGCCAAACCTCTGGTATAATCCCATACATGATCAAACTTTTCTTGAAAATTAAGGTTGTGTCTCAGAAAAACCTTTAAACTTGCTTTCCTTACCTCAGCTTGACCTATGCATGAAAACATAGAACCTCATACCAGATGGGTCATCAAGCGTGCTTTAAAACCATGTCCGCTTTGGGTCAAGGGATTGAAACCCTTTCTTCCCTCACGGGCCATTCAAATCTCATAACATTAAAACATTTCACATCATTAAAACCTTTAACCTTTTTAACATCAAAACATTTTCTTAAGATCATGTAAGCCAAGGGATCAACCAACTCTAGGGTCAAGTACAACTCTAAACAGCACATGACATACTATACTTCTCATCCTCTAACTTTCCATACATTATCATATCGTATCCTTTATATACATCATGTCCACTACTATACTACTCAAGTACACAAGCATACAGACATAACATCTCTTAATAACCAGCTACTTACCATATACAAGCTTCTTCCTATACATACACTAGACTATACTATTACATCAAAACACAACAACCCATGCTTCACTCTTCTTTCCCCACTCATGCATACACTCTCCCTCATGCATAACCTAGCCTAAACATTCAACATAACATCATATAAACATACATGAGCATTATATAACATACATTGGGCATAAAACCCACATAAACCTAAACATGCATATCTACCCATACTTCTACCATTAAAACCTTCATAAAACTTCAAAAGACACTAGGAAAGCAAAGATCTACACTTACCTCTTGAAGATCGAGGGTTGGTGCGACCCAAAGCTTGAGGTGTGGAGAACCCAAACTCTTAAAGTCTTCAAGCTCTCCAAACCTTGATCCAAGCTTGAAAACTCTTCAAAACAACCATGGAACTCATGAAAACATGAAGGAGATGAAGAAAAACATGAAAACGGCCAAGGGAGGACAAAAACTCACCTGAGCTCGAGAATGGGGAGAAAACTCGCCCATTTCCGATCTGAGGGCCCTTTATAGGTGGCCTGGTCAGAGACCTTCGGCAGCCTAACGTGCCCCCTAAACTCATGCATGTTCGGCGGCCGAACTTGACTTTCGGCGACCGAACCTTGGCTCGTTCAAACAAGACTTTCGGAGGCCAAAGGCGCTCCCGAAGCCTTTCCATGTTCGGCGGCCGAACTTCACTTTCGGCGGCCGAACCTGGCAAACGCCTCCTTGGTCTTTTTTTTTCAAAACTCAATTCATTTTCATTTAAAATCATGAAATCAGTAAAAACATTTTAGAAAAACACATTTTACCCCTCTAGAAGCCTCTGGCATCTTCAGAATTCCTGATTCCAACGGAGATTCCTCCGGAAGGTAGAGATTCCGATGCCGAAATCTAGCCGGGTATTACAACGGGTGTCACTCTCATCTGGGCTATCAAAGCACCTGTACCAGACAACTCCAACTACAGCCCTTCATCAACGAGCTTATAGAATTCTCTCACCACCGGTCTTCTCTCTACTGTAATATGGGATAGATTGCCAAGTGATTTCCAGCTTAAGGCATCTGCCACAATATTTGCCTTACCCAGATGGTATTGAATTTTGCAATCATAGTCACTAAGCAGTTCTACCCATCTCCTCTGCCTCAGATTCAACTCTCTCTGACTCAAGATGTACTGCAAGCTCTTATGATCTGTGAAGATCTCACATTTAACCCTATAAAGGTAATGCCTCCACATCTTGAGTGCGAAGATCACAGCTGCCATCTCTAGATCGTGTGTAGGATAATTCAACTCATGCTTCTTCAGCTGCCTAGAAGCATAAGCAATTACCCTCTCATTTTGCATCAACACACAACCTAGTCCCACACGGGATGCATCACAAAACACTGTGAAGTCTTCATTACTGGTAGGCAGAGCTAACACCGGTGCTGACGTCAACTAGCTCTTCGAAGCTTTCCTCACACTGTTCAGACCACACAAACCTCTGGTTTTTCTTAGTCAATCTGGTCATAGGAGCGGCAATTTTAGAGAAGTCCTGAACGAACCTCCTGTAGTAACCTACCAAACCCAAAAAGCTCTTAATCTCTATAACTGTAGTGGGTCTAGGCCAGTTAGCTACAGCTTCCACCTTCTTGGGATCCACTTCAATTCCTTTTTCTGATACAACATGTCCCAAGAAGGAAATGCTCCTCAACCAGAATTCACATTTGAAGAACTTGGCATACAAGCCATGCTCCCTCAGGGTCTGCAAAACTATCCTCAGATGATGGGCATGCTCCTCTGCGTTTCTGGAATACACTAAGATATCATCAATGAAAACGATAACAAAGTGATCCAGATATTGGCTAAAAACTCTATTCATGAGATCCATGAATGTTGCAGGGGCATTGGTTAGCCCAAACGACATTACTAGGAACTCATAATGCCCATATCCGGTCCTGAACACCGTCTTCGGCACATCTTCTTCTCTGATTCTCAGCTGGTGGTACCCGGATCTCAGATCTATCTTGGAAAAACAACCTGCTCCTGCTAGATAGTCAAATCGATCGTCAATCCTAGGTAACAGATACTTGTTCTTGGTAGTGACTTTGTTCAACTGCCTGTAGTCGATACAAAGTGTAATACCCGGCTAGACTCCGGTATCAGAATCCCTACTGTCCGGTGGGATCTTGGATGTCGGAAACCTCTAGAAGGGTAAAGTCATGTTTTTATGAAATGTTTTAATGTATTTTATGTTTTAAGTCAATAAGGAAATTGAGTTTTGAATGAGAAAGACCAAGGAGACATTTCCAGGTTCGGCCGCCGAACCTCAAGTTCGGCCGCCGAACGTGGGATGGTTTAGGGGGGCATGTTAGGCTTCCGAAAGTCTCAAAGGTTCGGCCGCCGAACCTCATGTTCGCCCGTCGAACCTCATGTTCGGCCGCCGAACTTGCATGAGATATGGGGGCACGTTCGGCTGCCGAAAGGTGGTCTGCCAGCCCTATATAAGAGCTCCATGGCCGAAACGGGCGAGTTTTCTCCCCATTTTCGGCCACGGTGAGTTCATGCTCTCCTATGGTTCGTTTTTTATGTTTTTTCCTCCGATCTTTCATGTTTTAACAAGCTTTATTTTGATTTGAAGAGATTTGAGCAAAAGAGCAAGTTTTGGAAACTTGGAGACCAAAGAGCGGATCTCTCCCATCTCCGAGTTGGATCGTCTCTCCTCTCGTTCTACAAGAGGTAAGAGTAGATCCATAGTTCCTTTTTACGTTTTAAGTAAGTTTTATGAAGTTTCTTGGGGTAGAAATGCATGTGTAGGTTTATGTTAAGTTTTTGGTTAAATGTTATGTTTATGAGCAATGTTGGTTGTTTGATGTGTTGTAGTTGGGGTTTAGGATAGTTTGAAGCCCCTAGGAGCTTGTATGCTTGAGTATGCATGTTGTAGAATAGGAAAATGCATGTTTGGATGTGTTGGGAGGCATTTGTGCATGTTGAGCTGAGTTTCTGCCCTTTTGGGAGAAACCAGGTTCGGCAGCCGAAGGCTCTTTCGACCGCCGAACCTGCCTGTGGTAGCATGAATCGGCTGTCGAACCCTGCCCCCGAAAGTGGACTTTCGGCTCTGGAAGGGAGTTTCGGCCGCCGAAGGTGCCGCCGAACATGCATGAGTTTCGTCTCTGGAGGGAACCTTCGGCCGCCGAAAGTGCCGCTGAAGGTGCATGACTTTCGGCTCTGGAGGGCCTTTCGGCCGCCGAACCTGCCGCCGAAAGTGCCCTGTTTAGCCCTCCTTTGCATGAATTCCTTGATTGTTTTGAGGTGTTTTAGGGGGTTTTTGGGGGATGTTTTAGAGTTATGTTTATGTATATTTGGTCCCTCATCTGAGTCCACCTGTGTAGGTTCGGACCCGAGGAACCGAGGAGGTCAGCAGTGCTAGCTGCTTCAGAGTCCTTAGAGCATCAGCCAGAGGTGAGTGGAACAGAACTATGCTTTAAAATTTAATAAAATGTTTAGCATGATCCATGCATCATAAATGCTATATTTACGTAGGTTGTATTGCATTAGTAATCACGAATATGATGCATTGCATTTTTATTGTTGATGTGAATGGATGTTGGATGACCCACTAGCTCTCAGTATGTAACATATGAAGTCCAGGGCTGCCCATGCCACGCGTCCTGGCACCATGTCATGAAGTCCCAGGCTGCCCATGCCACGCGTTCGGGCAATTGCATTATTGTTTATGGAAATGAGAGTTATTGGCGACAAGTCCGTCCTTGATGTGAAATGTCTGTGCTATGATGCATTCCATGAAAGCATGAATAATTAAAATATTTTATGGTTCTGCTCACTGGGCTTTTTAGCTCACCCAGTTCCCTTAACCCCCAGGTTTGCAGGTACAGGATAGAGCAGGAGGTCAGATAGAGTAAAGTTTTGGTTATGTAATAACTAGTAGTGGACATGATGGATGTTGTAATGTAATGTTGAGTTATGTAATGTAATGACGGTATTGAGGTTTAGAAGTGTGCTTGACCCTAGCTGTGTAATCCCTTTATGAATGCATGATCTTTTATTGATGTTTATATTTTACCAAACTTAATGCATGATTATGGCACCCCATTGGAGCATTGATGAGGACTCCATGGTGGGGTTAATGTTAATATCTATGTTAATGCATGCACAGGTTGAGTTTGGTTCATGAATGAAAAGAAAAGTTTTAATTTTTATGTATGTTGTTGATCATGTATGGGATTAAACAGGTTCACAGGATGTATGTTAGGCTTGCTACGGGTCCCGACGGCCTTAAGCCGATCAGGATCCTAGCGCTAGTAGCGGTTCGATTTTCGGACTGTTACAGATTGGTATCAGAGCCTTAGGTTCATATGGTCAGACCTATAGTGTGTCGGGCTCATAGATGTTATAGAAGGTCAAGCACAATAGGAAAGATCATGTCCACTAGGATAGGATAAGTAGTCCTGTCTTTTGATGATGATGTGAAATGCCATGATTATATGCATGAGCATTAATGATATGTTATGTATGCTATGTATGTGATGCGGGTTCATGTGTTCTCACATGAACCATATGATGCTAATGTTTATGTGACGTGTACTGTTTTTCAGAAAACAGGATGAGGAAAACTCGTCGATCTGCACGATTGACTGGAGTACCACCTGAGGATGAGGGCATGAGTGCCCGTCCCCCTGCGTTGCCAAGGGCAATGTCTAGCAGGTCTAGCAGGGAAAGAGCAGTAAGAGACCCTAGAAGGTCTTTGGATATGAGCAGAAGTAGATCAGTGAGGGGAACAGTTCAAGGTGGGATGTCAGAGGATATGGAGGATCAGATGGATGTGGACCAGAGGAGGGATGGCAGTCTCGGAGTAAGTATGTCGGAAGAGGGAATGGGAGAGTCCCAGGGAGGCACTCAGGCCTCGGGATTTGTTCAGCCACCTTACTACCCACCCTTTTCTCAAAATCCTGGGTATTCGATGGGAGGCACATCGGATTACCCCAGTTATAACCCTTATCACTCTCAGATGCCATACCCACCTTACTACCCACCATACTCACAGTACCCTATGTATCCACCCCCTCCCTACCATCCAAATCCAGCAAACCCTACCTCGGGGAATGCTGTACCTCCTCCACCCCCAGCAGAACCCACAGTTCTAGAAACCCATATACCTAAACCTAGCTCATCTGGAAGGAGCAAGGTGAAGATGACAGACTATATGAAGCTTGGTGCTCCTCAGTATGACAAAGGAGATGACCTGTTTGAGTACCTTGGAAGGGTCAAAATGATTACAGATAGGAGCGGACGATAACAGAGCCATTCAGATGGCTGGGTTCACACTCAAATGCAAGAAGGCCCGTGAGTGGTTTAAAAATTATGTGAACCCGAGGGTGGACAGCATGACCTGGGAGGAGTTTGCAAACGAGTTTGCTAGATGGGCTTTCCCTGATAGCTCCAGGGAATTGAAAATGATTGAGTTTGAACAGTTGAGGCAAACCGATGGGATGAGTGTGGAGGAGCTCACAGACAAGTTTTTGGAGCTGCTGCCGTTTGCAGGGCAAACCTTAGACACAGATCAGAAGAAGGCAAGGAGGTATATCATGAAGCTTGATTCCAGGTATTCCTCCTTAATCCAGTCAGCAGAAAGGGAGAGCTTCCATGCCATAGTGGATATGGCCCAGAAAATGGAGGCTAGTGCAATCATCGAGGGGAAGGTTAAACAGTCAGTGGATCAATCTTCAGCTTCTAAGACACCAAGCAGTGCAAAGTGGGACAGATCCAAGTCCAAAAAGAGCAAGTTCTGGAACAAGATAAAATCTAGTCTGGGAATGGGAGATGGCTCAAGTTCTGGTTCGGGCAGTCATGTCTGTATGAAGTGTGGTAGACCACACAAAGGAATCTGCCGGGCTGGGATGAACGCATGCTTCAGATGTGGACAAGAGGGACACATGGTTCAGGAGTGTCCTAGAGCAGTTTCAGGGGCACAGTCTCAGCAAATGGGTTCTGGTAGTGCAGCCCAACCAGTAGCTCCAGCCATGACTCAGGCAAGTGGCAGAGGCAGAGGGAGAGGAGCAGCCTCTTCTTCAGGTTCCCGGGGTGAAGGTCCATCAGCTCCAGCACGGATCTTCACCATGACACAGCAGGAGGCGAACACATCTAACACCGTGGTGGCAGGTAATCTCATCATTGGCTGTTCTAATGTGTATGCATTAATGGACCCTGGTGCATCTCATTCTTTTATGGCTCCGAGAGCAGTTGAGAGGTTGGGTTTGATGGTCTCTAGGTTAGAGTGTCCCCTATGGGTCAGTGGACCCAAGTGTGACCCGTCAGTGGCAGAGTCAGCCTGCCGGTTTAGTCTAGTGTTTATAGAGGATAGATGCCTGCCAGCCGACCTTGTGGTTCTAGATTTGACAGATTTTGATGTCATTCTAGGGATGGACTGGTTATCTACCCATGGTGCTACCTTGGACTGCAGGGACAAGGTAGTCAAGTTCAGATGTCAGGATGGGTCAGAGGTTGTCTTCAGAGGAGACAGGGGGAGTACACCTAGAGGTTTGATATCAGCCCTACAGGCTCGTAGGCTGCTCAGGAGTGGTTGTCAGGGTTTTCTAGCACATGTGAGAGAGATCGATAGTCAGGTCAAGGAGCCCGCCTCAATGCCAGTAGTCAGAGAGTTCTTAGATGTCTTTCCAGACGAGCTGCCAGGTTTACCACCTGCTAGGGAGATAGAGTTCGAAATTGAGTTGATGCATGGAACTAGACCGATCTCTATCCCTCCCTACAGGATGGCACCCGCGGAATTGAAAGAGCTTAAGGAACAGTTACAAGAGTTGGTAGATAGAGGCTTCATCCGACCGAGTACCTCACCTTGGGGTGCTCCAGTGCTATTTGTGAAAAAGAAGGATGGATCCCTCAAACTTTGTATCGACTACAGGCAGTTGAACAAGGTCACTACCAAGAATAAGTACCCGTTGCCAAGGATCGACGATCTATTCGACCAACTAGCAGGAGCAGGTTGTTTCTCCAAGATAGATCTGAGATCGGGGTACCACCAATTGAGGATAAGGGAAGAGGATGTGCCGAAGACAGCCTTCAGGACCAGAATGGGCATTATGAGTTCCTTGTGATGCCGTTCGGGTTAACCAATGCCCCTGCAGCATTCATGGATCTCATGAACAGAGTGTTTAGCCAGTACCTGGATCACTTTGTTATTGTCTTCATAGATGATATCTTAGTGTATTCCAGGAATGCAAAGGAGCATGCCCATCATCTGAGGTTGGTTTTGCAGACCTTGAGGGAACATGGCTTGTATGCCAAGTTCTCCAAATGTGAGTTCTGGCTGAGGAGCATTTCATTCTTGGGGCATGTAATGTCAAAAAATGGAATCGAGGTAGACCCCAAGAAAGTGGAAGCTGTAGCTAACTGGCCTAGACCCACCACAGTGACAGAGATCAAGAGCTTCTTGGGTTTAGCAGGTTATTACAGGAGGTTCATTCAGGACTTCTCTAAAATTGCAGCTCCCATGACCAGACTAACTAAGAAGAACCAGAGGTTTGTGTGGACCGACCAGTGCGAAGAAAGCTTTGAGGAGCTCAAGAAGAGGTTGACTTCAGCACCAATGTTAGCTCTGCCATCTAGTAATGAAGACTTCTCAGTCTATTGTGATGCGTCCCGTGTGGGACTGGGTTGTGTGCTAATGCAGAATGAAAGGGTGATTACTTATGCTTCTAGGCAACTGAAGAAGCATGAGTTGAATTACCCTACGCATGACCTAGAGATGGCAGCAGTAATCTTTGCACTCAAGATGTGGAGGCACTACCTTTAT
The DNA here is from genome assembly GCF_001659605.2 of Manihot esculenta. Classification (NCBI taxonomy): domain Eukaryota; kingdom Viridiplantae; phylum Streptophyta; class Magnoliopsida; order Malpighiales; family Euphorbiaceae; genus Manihot; species Manihot esculenta. The sequence continues at coordinate 15,364,975 of NC_035163.2, read as the reverse complement.
GGGGTTAAATGTGAGATCTTCACAGATCATAATAGCCTACAGTACATCCTGAGTCAGAGAGATTTTAATTTGAGGCAGAGAAGATGGGTAGAACTGCTCAGTGACTACGATTGTAAGATCTAGTACCATTCGGGTAAGGCGAACGTTGTGGCGGACGCCTTAAGCCGGAAATCACTTGGCAGTTTGTCCCATATTTCAGTAGAGAGGAGGCCAGTAGTGAGGGAGTTCTTCGAGCTCATGAATGAAGGTTTGCAGTTGGAGTTGTCTGGTACAGGTGCTTTGATTGCTCAGATGAGAGTGGCACCCGTGTTTCTGGAGCAGGTGGCTCAGAAACAGCATGAGGACCTAGAGTTAGTGAAGATTGCCAGGACTGTTCAGTCATGCAAAGATAGTGAGTTCAGATTTGACAGCAAGGGGATCCTCCGCTATAGGAGCAGACTTTGTATACCAGATGACATAGGGCTAAAAGGAGACATTATGAGGGAGGCTCATAATGCCAGATACAACGTTCACCCTGGAGCCACCAAGATGTATCAAGATCTGAAGAAGGTTTATTGGTGGCCAGCCATGAAGAGAGAAGTGGCACAGTTCGTGTCAGCCTGCAAAGTGTGTCAGAGGGTGAAGCTGGAACATCAGAAGCCGGCTGGAATGCTTAACCCACTACCTATTCCAGAGTGGAAATGGGAGAATATAGCTATGGACTTCGTAGTGGGATTACCGACGACGTCCAACAGATTGGACTCCATATGGGTGATTGTGGACAGACTCACCAAATCTGCTTACTTCATCCCTGTCAGGAGTGGCTATTCTTTGGACAAGTTGGCGCAGGTGTATGTTGATGAGATCGTCAGGCTGCATGGGGTCCCTATTTCTATAGTGTCCGATAGAGGACCCCAGTTCACCTCCAGGTTTTGGTGGAGTCTACAAAATGCCATGGGTACCAGGTTGGATTTTAGCACTGCTTTCCATCCACAGACGGACGGACAGTCAGAGAGGACCATCCAGACAATAGAGGATATGCTCAGAATGTGTGTGCTGGACTTTGGCGGTTCTTGGATGCAGCATCTACCTTTGGTGGAGTTTGCCTACAATAAAAGCCATCATGCTAGCCTAGGGATGGCCCCATATGAAGCTTTGTATGGAAGGAAGTGCAGATCACCCGTTTGCTGGGAAGAAGTTGGAGAAAAGGCCTTGGCAGGGCCTGAGCTAGTAGAGATCACCAGCAGGGTGGTACCCAAATCAGAGAAAGGATCAAGACTGCTTCGAGCAGGCAGAAGAGTTATGCAGATGTCCGCAGAAGACAAGTAGAGTTTCAGGAGGGGGATTTGGTATTGCTCAAAGTGTCTCCAATGAAAAGGGTGATTCGGTTCGGGAAGAAAGGTAAGCTGGCTCCCCGGTACATCGGACCCTTTGAAATCTTGCAAAAGATTGGGAATGTATCGTACAAGCTGGACTTGCCTACTTCAATGGAGAGAATCCATCCGGTTTTCCATGTTTCTATGTTAAGAAAGTTCGTGTCAGATCCGAGCAAGGTTCTTAGTGAGCCTGATATGGAGATCCAAGAAGATCTCACCTATGTTGAGCAGCCAGTACGGATCCTAGACACCCAGATTAGAAAGTTGAGAAACAAGGAAATCCCGATGGTGAAAGTCTTTTGGAATCACCACAACATAGAGGAGTGTACCTAGGAGACACGGGAGTCCATGCTCCGGCAATATCCTCATCTCTTCTAAGGTAAGTTTTATGTTTTTTGTATGTATGGTCATGTTTTATGCTTTGTATGTTCATGTCTTATGCTATGCCATGTTTGTTGGTGAACATTCGGGGACGAATGTTCTTAAGGGGGGAAGAATGTAATACCTGGCTAGACTCCAGTATCGGAATCCCTACCGTCCGGTGGGATCTCGGATATCGGAAACCTCTAGAAGGGTAAAGTCATATTTTTATGAAATGTTTTAATGTATTTTATGTTTTAAGTCAATAAGGAAATTGAGTTTTTGTAACAGCCCGGAAACCGGTACCCTTCTATAACGGCTCCAAACTGCTCGGCACTAGGATCCAGATCGGCTTAAGGCCGCCGGGACCCGTAGTAAGCCTTTAAACATCCTGAACTCTAGGTATAATCCCGTGCATGATCAAACTTTTTCATAAAACTTAAGCTTTGGTCTCATAAAAACCTTTAAACTTGTTTTCCTTACCTCAGCTTGACCTATGCGTGAAAACATAGAACCTCATACCAAATGGGTCATCAAGCTTGCTTTAAAGCATATCCGCTTTGGGGTCAAGGGATTGGAACCCTTTCTCCCCTCACGGGCCATTCAAAACTCATAACATTTAAAACATTTTCTCAAGATCATGCATAACAAAAAGGGATTAACCAACACTCAAGGCAAAGCACAATTCTATACATCTCATGCTACAACACATGGCATATCTATACTTTTCTTAACTTGGCTCTATCTCTTTATAACATTTCTCTTTACTCTTTCCATTCATCATATTCTTGATATACATAAGGACCATACATCAAGTCCATCTATCATGTCCATAAATTTTCATGCTCATGTCCACCACTAAACTATGCAAGCAACAAACATACATAGCATTACATAACATATCATCTCTTTAGCAACTTCCTTACATAACGTTCACTATATCCATAAACATCTACATACAAGCATCTCTTATACATAAACATAAACAAAACAAGCTAAGCTATTACAACCAAACATGGCAACCCATGCTTGAACCTCTTCTATCCCATAGTTCTTCTGACTTACTCTGGCTTGACATACTCTGGCCCTGCAAAACTGGGGTTAAGGGAATGGGGTGAGCTACAAGAGCCCAGTGAGTAGAAACAGAGAAAAACATTTGATTTAGTTCCTCCATTTTTAAGTATATTATTATTCATTTTAATGTTCCACCCTTTTTATGTATTTTATTATAAAGACATTTATTTCAATTCAAATATTCTTCTTATTCATGCATTCATGAAATGCGTCATATCACAATTATATCACAACAAACATCTCACCCCCGCTTGAGTTCATGCTAGCAAATCTCTTCCTCTTGCGGGTGATTTTAGAGGGTTCACGTAACGTCTTTCCCCTCAGGGTTAGACATGACCCCAACATTCCCTCTGTCAAAACTTGGCCCCGAAGGAGCTCTCATAGGGCTTTCCTATATGTACTCACCCGACTGACAAAGACTCATGACAGACTTGTGGGCTATTGAGGTCGCCTTGGTCCACCCATCACATCATATACATAGCACATTATGCAATGCGTCACCTTCGTGAAACTAGTGCAATCATCCTATAACATATAAACATGGTGCATGGGCATGGTGAACTAGTGCAAACATCCTATTACATAACATGATGTATGAGTATGCTTTAGGCATTAGATTTTCTTTTAACGTAAAAGATTAAGTTTAGTTCTACTCACCTGGAGTCACTGCTCAGCTAACTCTACTGGCCAACTAGCACTGAAGCTAGACACCTCGATGTCTCAGGTCCGATCCTACACAGATGGACTCACATGAGGTACCAAACACACTCTAACAACTCATAAGAAACTCCCCAAAAACCCCTCTAAACATCACTGGAACATGCATAGAAAACAGCCATGAAAAGGCTGGACAGGCACTTTCGGCGGCACCTTCGGCGGCCGAAAGTCTCCTCCAGAGACGAAACTCGAGTAGGTTCGGCGGCACCTTCGGCGGCCGAACCCTCTCTCCAGAGACGAAAGTCAGGCACTTTCGGCGGCCGAACATTTCCTTCGGCGGCCGAAAGTCTGCTTTCAAGCCACAACTCAACTTTCGGGGGCAAGGTTAGGCGGCCAAACCATGCATCCAACGGCACGTTCGGCGGCCGAAACCACCTTCAGCGGCCGAACCTGAGTTCATCAGAACTCAGCCTTTGCACACCAGCCTCCAAAACCTTCCAAAACACCCCAAACCTCACGTACTCTCTCCCAAGCATGCATGCACACTCCCACAAGCATAGAGAGCAAAGAAACTAGCTTAAACTCCTCAACACAACATCACATAACATACATTGGGCATAAAACCCACATAAACCTAAACATGCATATCTACCCATACTCAACCATAAAACCTCCACAAAACTTACTTAAAACTTTATTAAAACTCAAGGAAAACAAGGATCTACACTTACCTCTTCAAGATTGAGGATTGGTGCGACCCAAAGCTTGAGGTGTGGAGAATCCAAGCTCCAAAAGCTCCAAGCTCTCCAAACCTCCGATCTAAGCTTTAAAACTACAAACCAAGGGTAGAACCCATGAAAAACTTGAGGGATTTGAAGGAAAGACATACAAACAACCAAGGGAGGGCAGAAACTCACCTGAGTTCGAGAATGGGGAGAAAACTCGCCCATTTCTGATCTGAGGGCTCTTTATAGGTGGCCTGGTCATCAACCTTCGGCAGCCTAACGTGCCCCCTAAACTCATGCATGTTCGGCGGCCGAACCTCACTTTCGGCGGCCGAACCTTGGCTTGCTCCCACAAGACTTTCGGAGGCCAAAGGCGCTCCCGAAGCCTTCACATGTTCGGCGGCCGAACTTCACTTTCGGCGGCCGAACCTGGCAAACGCCTCCTTGGTCTTTCTCTTCAAAAAACTCAACTCTTTTCTTTTTAAAACCATAAAACACTTAAAAACATTTTAGAAAACTTTTTAGAAAACCCTTGCCATACCCCTCAAAGAGGATCCGACACCCGAGATTCCACCGGACGGTAGGAATTTCGATGTCTGAACGAGCGGGGTCTTACATTCTTCCCCCCTTACAGAACATTCGTCCCCGAATGTTCAAACAAAAACACACAAACAAAACCTCAAACTTGCGCTTGAACGCCACAAGCTTCTGCTGCGCTACTCTGATCCTTCTCTTCTTCTTCCTTCACTGATCTTGCTCTTCCCTTCTGCTTTCTATTCTACTTTTACTCTTCTCTGCTATACTTTTACCCTCTATTCTGTCACTAATCTCTTCTCTAAGCTTCACAACCTAAAACCGAATCGCAGATCTAGAAAACAACCGACTCTTGTTAGCTGATCCCGTAGATCATCAATCCAAGGTAAGGGTTACCTACTCGTGGTAGCAACCCTGCACAACTGCTTACAGTCGCTACAAAGGCTCAAGGATCCATCCTTCCTTTCCCGCACCACGCTGGAGCGTTCCAGGGTGAGGTACTGGGTCGGATAAAAACCCTTGTCTACCAAGCACTCCACTGCTCCTACACTCCTCCTATAACTTTACAGGTACCATCCTGTAAGGAAAGAGAAATGGTTCTGGTACCAAGTACCACCTCTAAACCAAACTCTACCTCCCTGACCGATGGTAAACCTGATACTAGCCTGGAATCTCTGAACACTCGCTCTATCTATGGCACTAAGGCTGGTTCCTAGACCTGCCTGCTCAGCTCACAAACCCGAGCTAGAACTCTCTACTAACCACTCCTACACACTCTCCGAGCCTGACAGCTGACATCAAACTTCTAGGCATCCTACTTGGTCCCCTCTGAAGTCTACCTCAGACCCATCCTGCATTTCGATCCCGACCACCTTGCGCTGCAGACGCAAGTATCACCAGCTCCACAAGTAGAAAACCAATCCATCCCCCGGCTGACATCCAGACAATCAAGTCTAGGACCTCATGCTCGGGTGGAAGGCATCTACTCTCATCGGACACTGGCCTGAATCTCAGCTACAGATGGATCCTATCCGGTCTACTAACCCAAAGAGAACACTCTACACCCAGAAGCTATCAATTCAACCGTCTGAGGGCTCCTAGAGCAACTAACAAGAACACACCAGAGCACAAACACACACATCAGAACACGAACAAGTGAGTGTACCTGGCACCACTGTGTCCGATGTGTCTGCTCCTCTTCCTCGATCACTGGCTTGAGCCACATCACCTGCAGCTCGCTGCTGGGACCACACTCTCCTGGGCGCAGTAGGACAATCACGTGCGAAGTGCCCTTCCTGTCCGCACCTGAAGCATGCCGTTGTCCCAACTCGACAAGGCCCTCTGTGCAACCTTCCGCACCTCAAACATCTTGTAGGACCTCGGCCAGAACTCGAACCATCTCCAGCATCTAGCCTAAACCTCTTCCATAGCCTACCCTTTCTAGTTCTGCCCCATTGCTTAGGGGTTCTTCTCCCCCGTCTACCTCTCTTGGTAGCTGTACTCATCATGGAGGGATCAACTTCTCCTGAACTTGAACTCTTAGACTCTCCCATACTTTCTTCATCCATATTCACTTGCACACCTATCTCCCTCCTCTGCACCATTCCATCCCACTCAGATGGATCTGACTCCATAGAGCTCCTAGCACCTTGCATCTCAGCTTGTCTGAAACACAACAGGCACACAAGCACACATAAGCATCACATCATATCATGTGGTCCATGACAAACACATGAACTCACAACACATAGCATAGCATCATATCATATGGTCCATGTGATAAACACATGACCCCTCAAGCAACATATATCATGGATGAACCTGTCACCTACAGTCTACAACATAGCAGAACATGCCATGACCAACTGGGCCAAGGGCCATACCTGGTCTCTCAGCTCATCTCATATCAGTACAAATCATGCCATCTCGCAGCTAAGGGACTATCAACATCCATAATACAACATAAATGCACAGGCATCACACATGGCATTACACATCCTCAAGCAAGACAGGACTCCTCATCCTATCCTAGTGGACATGATCTTACTCTTAATCTTTCTTAATGTGCTTGCCTCACTAACCTCTAGCACAACCTCTTTCCGATGTCTGAGCATCTTTGCATCAAAGCACCGTACTCTTGAGGCCCTATGCTCTGATACCAACTGTAACAGCCCGAAAACCGGTACCCTTCTGTAACGGCTCCAAACTGCTCGGCACTAGGATCCAGATCGGCTTAAGGCCGCCGGGACCCGTAGTAAGCCTTTAAACATCCTGAACTCTAGGTATAATCCCGTGCATGATCAAACTTTTTCATAAAACTTAAGCTTTGGTCTCATAAAAACCTTTAAACTTGTTTTCCTTACCTCAGCTTGACCTATGCGTGAAAACATAGAACCTCATACCAAATGGGTCATCAAGCTTGCTTTAAAGCATATCCGCTTTGGGGTCAAGGGATTGGAACCCTTTCTCCCCTCACGGGCCATTCAAAACTCATAACATTTAAAACATTTTCTCAAGATCATGCATAACAAAAAGGGATTAACCAACACTCAAGGCAAAGCACAATTCTATACATCTCATGCTACAACACATGGCATATCTATACTTTTCTTAACTTGGCTCTATCTCTTTATAACATTTCTCTTTACTCTTTCCATTCATCATATTCTTGATATACATAAGGACCATACATCAAGTCCATCTATCATGTCCATAAATTTTCATGCTCATGTCCACCACTAAACTATGCAAGCAACAAACATACATAGCATTACATAACATATCATCTCTTTAGCAACTTCCTTACATAACGTTCACTATATCCATAAACATCTACATACAAGCATCTCTTATACATAAACATAAACAAAACAAGCTAAGCTATTACAACCAAACATGGCAACCCATGCTTGAACCTCTTCTATCCCATAGTTCTTCTGACTTACTCTGGCTTGACATACTCTGGCCCTGCAAAACTGGGGTTAAGGGAATGGGGTGAGCTACAAGAGCCCAGTGAGTAGAAACAGAGAAAAACATTTGATTTAGTTCCTCCATTTTTAAGTATATTATTATTCATTTTAATGTTCCACCCTTTTTATGTATTTTATTATAAAGACATTTATTTCAATTCAAATATTCTTCTTATTCATGCATTCATGAAATGCGTCATATCACAATTATATCACAACAAACATCTCACCCCCGCTTGAGTTCATGCTAGCAAATCTCTTCCTCTTGCGGGTGATTTTAGAGGGTTCACGTAACGTCTTTCCCCTCAGGGTTAGACATGACCCCAACATTCCCTCTGTCAAAACTTGGCCCCGAAGGAGCTCTCATAGGGCTTTCCTATATGTACTCACCCGACTGACAAAGACTCATGACAGACTTGTGGGCTATTGAGGTCGCCTTGGTCCACCCATCACATCATATACATAGCACATTATGCAATGCGTCACCTTCGTGAAACTAGTGCAATCATCCTATAACATATAAACATGGTGCATGGGCATGGTGAACTAGTGCAAACATCCTATTACATAACATGATGTATGAGTATGCTTTAGGCATTAGATTTTCTTTTAACGTAAAAGATTAAGTTTAGTTCTACTCACCTGGAGTCACTGCTCAGCTAACTCTACTGGCCAACTAGCACTGAAGCTAGACACCTCGATGTCTCAGGTCCGATCCTACACAGATGGACTCACATGAGGTACCAAACACACTCTAACAACTCATAAGAAACTCCCCAAAAACCCCTCTAAACATCACTGGAACATGCATAGAAAACAGCCATGAAAAGGCTGGACAGGCACTTTCGGCGGCACCTTTGGCGGCCGAAAGTCTCCTCCAGAGACGAAACTCGGGTAGGTTCGGCGGCACCTTCGGCGGCCGAACCCTCTCTCCAGAGACGAAAGTCAGGCACTTTCGGCGGCCGAACATTTCCTTCGGCGGCCGAAAGTCTGCTTTCAAGCCACAACTCAACTTTCGGGGGCAAGGTTAGGCGGCCAAACCATGCATCCAACGGCACGTTCGGCGGCCGAAACCACCTTCGGCGGCCGAACCTGAGTTCATCAGAACTCAGCCTTTGCACACCAGCCTCCAAAACCTTCCAAAACACCCCAAACCTCACGTACTCTCTCCCAAGCATGCATGCACACTCCCACAAGCATAGAGAGCAAAGAAACTAGCTTAAACTCCTCAACACAACATCACATAACATACATTGGGCATAAAACCCACATAAACCTAAACATGCATATCTACCCATACTCAACCATAAAACCTCCACAAAACTTACTTAAAACTTTATTAAAACTCAAGGAAAACAAGGATCTACACTTACCTCTTCAAGATTGAGGATTGGTGCGACCCAAAGCTTGAGGTGTGGAGAATCCAAGCTCCAAAAGCTCCAAGCTCTCCAAACCTCCGATCTAAGCTTTAAAACTACAAACCAAGGGTAGAACCCATGAAAAACTTGAGGGATTTGAAGGAAAGACATACAAACAACCAAGGGAGGGCAGAAACTCACCTGAGTTCGAGAATGGGGAGAAAACTCGCCCATTTCCGATCTGAGGGCTCTTTATAGGTGGCCTGGTCATCAACCTTCGGCAGCCTAACGTGCCCCCTAAACTCATGCATGTTCGGCGGCCGAACCTCACTTTCGGCGGCCGAACCTTGGCTTGCTCCCACAAGACTTTCGGAGGCCAAAGGCGCTCCCGAAGCCTTCACATGTTCGGCGGCCGAACCTGGCAAACGCCTCCTTGGTCTTTCTCTTCAAAAAACTCAACTCTTTTCTTTTTAAAACCATAAAACACTTAAAAACATTTTAGAAAACTTTTTAGAAAACCCTTGCCATACCCCTCAAAGAGGATCCGACACCCGAGATTCCACCGGACGGTAGGAATTCCGATGTCTGAACGAGCGGGGTCTTACAGTTTTGAATGAGAAAGACCAAGGAAACATTTCCAGGTTCGGCCGCCGAACCTCAAGTTCGGCCGCCGAATGTGGGATGGTTTAGGGGGGCATGTTAGGCTTCCGAAAGTCTCAAAGGTTCGGCCGCCGAACTTGCATGAGATGTGGGGGCACGTTCGGCTGCCGAAAGGTGGTCTGCCAGCCCTATATAAGAGCTCCATGGCCGAAACGGGCGAGTTTTCTCCCCATTTTCGGCCACGGTGAGTTCATGCTCTCCTATGGTTCGTTTTTTATGTTTTTTCCTTCGACCTTTCATGTTTTAACAAGCTTTATGTTGATTTGAAGAGATTTGAGCAAAAGAGCAAGTTTTGGAAACTTGGAGACCAAAGAGCGGATCTCTCCCATCTCCGAGTTGGATCGTCTCTCCTCTCATTCTACAAGAGGTAAGAGTAGATCCATAGTTCCTTTTTACGTTTTAAGTAAGTTTTATGAAGTTTCTTGGGGTAGAAATGCATGTGAAGGTTTATGTTAAGTTTTTGGTTAAATGTTATGTTTATGAGCAATGTTGGTTGTTTGATGTGTTGTAGTTGGGGTTTAGGATAGTTTGAAGCCCCTAGGAGCTTGTATGCTTGAGTATGCATGTTGTAGAATAGGAAAATGCATGTTTGGATGTGTTGGGAGGCATTTGTGCATGTTGAGCTGAGTTTCTGCCCTTTTGGGAGAAACCAGGTTCGGCAGCCGAAGGCTCTTTCGACCGCCGAACCTGCCTGTGGTAGCATGAATCGGCTGTCGAACCCTGCCCCCGAAAGTGGACTTTCGGCTCTGGAAGGGAGTTTCGGCCGCCGAAGGTGCCGCCGAACATGCATGAGTTTCGTCTCTGGAGGGAACCTTCGGCCGCCGAAAGTGCCGCTGAAGGTGCATGACTTTCGGCTCTGGAGGGCCTTTCGGCCGTCGAACCTGCCGCTGAAAATGCCCTGTTTAGCCCTCCTTTGCATGTGTTATAAGTTATAGAAAGTAAATATGTTAATATAGGAAGTAAATATTGATAGATGGGTCAGTTGCTTAATCTTAGGGATTGTATAATCATAGGCTTGATTTTCCTTCCTGTTTAGTTACCGTCTCTCATGTATAAATAGGTTGTAATCTCTATTGTGATATACAATAAATATTATCCTTCTACATGGTATCAGAGCCTTTCTCATAGAGATTTCTTTTCTCTTTTCTCTCTAGTAAAGTTTTAAAATTTTTTTTTTTTGGAGACTTAGGGCTCCGTTCATTTGGGTTATCCATAAAGGGTAACATTTGGATCTCACCATCGCTGGAGTCACCACACCGACTCCTTGTCAGATTTGAGGTTTGTTTGCCGTTCTGGTGTTGGGTGGAGGTGTTTTATTTGGTACTGTTCATCAGCACTGTTCACCGGCACTGTTCACGGTACTGTTCATCAGTACTGTTCACGTGGTACTGTTCATCGGTACTGTTCACGCCGGGTACTGTTTTCTGATTCTGTGTTTCTTTTGTTGCTATCGTTTTTGGGTTGGTTGTCCTTATGGCTGAAGTTAAAACCACCACCGTAACTGATGTGATTCCTATGATGACTAAAATCACGGAACACAAATTGAATGGATCTTTCGATCAGGGAATTTTGATATCTGCAGATGAGTATGCACAATTCATCCAATACCATGCATCTATAAAATCTTCTAATTCCTCCTCTATCACTGCAATTGCCGAGTCAGGTAACTCTACTGCATGTCTTGTGTCTTCATCCTCTAAATGGGTTATTGATTCTGGTGCTACCGATTATATGTCAGGTAATTCTACCCTTTTGTCCAATCTTGAGTCTCATACATCGCCTTCTTATGTTACTCTTGCTGATGGCACTAAATCGTCTGTCATGGGTTCTGGTCATGTCAACTTAACCCCTTCTCTTTCTGTATCCTCTGTGTTATGTCTCCCTAAGTTTGCATTTAATTTGCTTTCCGTGAGTAAACTCACTCGTGCATTAAATTGTTGTGTCTCATTTTTTCCTGATCACTGTGTTTTTCAGGATCTTTCGACGAAGCAAATTATTGGTAGAGGAAGTGAGTCAGAGGGTCTTTACGTCTTGGATCAGCAACTACCTCGATCTCCTCGATCTCTGGTATGCTCCACGCGTTTAACACCTTTTGATGTTCATTGTCGTTTAGGGCATCCTTCTCTCTCGGTTTTGAAGAAGTTATATCCACAGTTTCATTCTTTGTCTATTCTAGATTGTGAGTCTTGTCAATTTGCCAAACATCATCGTTTACCTACTCTGTCTCGAGTCAATAAACGGGCTTCGTCTCCCTTTGAGTTAGTCCATTCAGATGTTTGGGGTCCTAGTCCTATTGTGTCTAAGCCTGGCTTTAAGTATTTTGTTACCTTTATTGATGATTTCTCTCGTACTACTTGGTTATTTTTAATGAAGAGTCGTTCAGAATTATTTTCTATTTTTTGTGCATTTTATGCTGAAATCCAAACCCAATTCAATACTTCCATCCGTATATTGCAAAGTGATAATGCTAAAGAGTATCTCTCTGGGGAATTTCAATCTTATTTGTTACAAAAAGGGATTCTTCATCAGTCCTCTTGTGTTGCCACTCCTTCACAAAATGGAGTTGCTGAAAGAAAAAATCGACATCTTCTTGAAGTAGCCAGAGCCCTCTTATTCCAAATGAAGGTACCTAAATGTTTTTGGGCTGATGCTGTATCCACTGCTTGTTTTTTGATCAATCGCATGTCTTCCTCCGTCCTTCATGGTGATATCCCTTATAACATTTTATTTCCCACTAAATCTTTGTTTCCTATTGAGCCACGTCTCTTTGGTTGTACTTGTTTTGTTCATGATGTTCGTCCACAGGTTACTAAATTGGATCCCAAATCACTCAAATGTGTCTTCCTTGGCTACTCTCGACGTCAGAAAGGGTATCGTTGTTTTTCTTCTGATCTGATTCGGTATCTTGTGTCTGCGAATGTAACATTCTTTGAGTCCACTCCGTTTTTTCCGCCATCATCTGTTTATAACACCCAGGAGGAGGAAGATAACCTCTTGTTATAAACTGTTCGCTCTTCGTCTCCTCAGACTACTCCTACACCTTTCGCTCATGTGCCAGGTCGCCCTCCCATCTTTCATGTGTATTCCAGACGCTTAGAGGACTCTGACTCCGTTCCGCTATCCGCTTCTTCGTCGACCGATCCTGCTCCTACTGATCCTTCATTGTCTGATTTGGATTTGCCCATTACTCTTCGCAAAGGTAAACGTACTTGCACTTATCCTATTTCATCTTGTGTCTCTTATGATCAATTATCCTCCTCTTCTCATTGTTTTGTCACTGCTTTAGATTCTATTTCAATTCCCAAAACTGTTATTGAGGCTTTGTCCCATCCTGGTTGGCGTGCTGCAATGGAAGAGGAAATGATGGCGCTTGACACTAATAGTACTTGGGAGTTGATGTCCTTGCCCCCAGGAAAGCGGGCTATTGGGTGCAAATGGGTGTTTGCAGTGAAAGTAAATCCTGATGGATCTATTGCTCGCCTCAAGGCCCGTTTAGTGGTTAAAGGTTATGCACAAACTTATGGAGTTGACTATTCTGATACATTCTCCCCAGTTGCCAAGCTCGCATCTGTCCGATTGTTTATTTCCTTAGCGGCTACTCATGATTGGCCTTTGCATCAACTGGATATTAAAAATGCTTTTCTTCATGGTGATCTTCAGGAGGAGGTTTATATTGAGCAACCACCTGGTTTTGTTGCTCAGGGGGAGTCAAGTAAAGTTTGTAGACTTCAAAAATCGCTTTATGGCTTGAAACAGAGTCCTCGAGCATGGTTTGGCAGGTTTAGTGAGGTGGTCCAACAGTTTGGAATGAAGATGAGTAAGTGTGATCACTCAGTGTTTTATAGAAATTCTGATAGTGGAGTAATTCTGCTTGTAGTATATGTGGATGATATCGTTATCACAGGAAGTGACATTGCTGGCATCACATCCTTAAAAGAATTTCTTAAAACACAGTTTCATACAAAGGATTTGGGTTCCTTGAAATATTTCTTGGGAATCGAAGTTATGCGGTGTAAGAAAGGCATCTTCTTGTCTCAAAGAAAATATGTTCTTGATTTGTTGGCAGAAACAGGAAAATTGGGTGCTAAGCCTTGTAGTGCCCCAATGACCCCTAACCTTCAACTTACCACAGAAGACAGTGAGCCATTTGTAGATCCTGGAAGATATAGAAGATTAGTTGGCAAGCTGAATTATTTGACGGTGACTCATCCTGATATTGCATATTCAGTGAGTGTGGTAAGTCAGTTTATGTCTTCTCCTACTGTTGCCCAGTGGGATGCTCTGGGACAGATTCTTTGTTACCTTAAAGGGGCCCCAGGGAGAGGCCTATTCTATGGTAACCATGGGCACTCAAATATTGAATGCTTTTGTGATGCTGATTGGGCAGGCTCAAAAGTTGATAGGAGGTCAATTACTGGGTATTGTGTTTTTGTGGGAGGTAACTTGGTCTCATGGAAAAGTAAGAAGCAAAATGTGGTCTCCCGTTCTAGTGTTGAATCTGAATATCGAGCTATGGCACAAGCCGTTTGTGAAATCTTGTGGGTACGTCAACTGTTGGAAGAAGTTGGGTTCACAAATTCGGTGCCTGCTAAGTTGTGGTATGATAATCAAGCAGCTATCCACATTGCCTCCAATTCAGTATTTCACGAGAGGACTAAACACATCGAGATTGATTGTCATTTTGTTCGTGAAAAGGTCCAATAAAAGATAATATCAACAGGACATATCCGAACTGGAGAACAATTAGGAGATATTTTCACTAAAGCTCTAAATGGGACTCAAGTTGATTATATATGTAACAAGTTGGGCATGATTAACATTTATGATCCAACTTGAGGGGGAGTGTTATAAGTTATAGAAAGTAAATATGTTAATATAGCAAGTAAATATTGATAGATGGGTCAGTTGCTTAATCTTAGGGATTGTATAATCATAGGCTTGATTTTCCTTCCTGTTTAGTTACCGTCTCTCATGTATAAATAGGTTGTAATCTCTATTGTGATATACAATAAATATTATCCTTCTACAGCATGAATTCCTTGATTGTTTTGAGGTGTTTTAGGGGGTTTTGGGGGATGTTTTAGAGTTATGTTTATGTATGTTTGGTCCCTCATCTGAGTCCACCTGTGTAGGTTCGGACCCGAGGAACCGAGGAGGTCAGCAGTGCAAGCTGCTTCAGAGTCCTTAGAGCATCAGCCAGAGGTGAGTGGAATAGAACTATGCTTTAAAATTTAATAAAATGTTTAGCATAATCCATGCATCATAAATGCTATGTTTACGTAGGTTGTATTGCATTAGTAATCACGAATATGATGCATTGCATTTTTATTGTTGATATGGATGGATGTTGGATGACCCACTAGCTCTCAGTATGTAACATATGAAGTCCAGGGTTGCCCATGCCACGCGTCCTGGCACCATGTCTGTAATACCCGGCTAGAATCCGGCATCGGAATTCCTGTCGTCCGGTGGAATCCGGGGTGTCGGACTTCTAGAGGAGGGTAGGATTTATGATGACCCAAAGGCAGATGAGCCAAGTTCGGCCGCCGAAGGTAAGTTCGGCCGCCGAAAGTGCACAAGGTTCGGCTTCCAAAGTGCAAGTTCGGCCCCCGAATGTTGCATGAGTTTGCATGCGATTGGGCAGCCGACGCTGAGGTGGCCAGCCAGCTGAGTCATGTAGTGTGACAGATGTTGGCCTCAGATTCTTGCCCTAGAGCAGGCCACGTCTCTCATGACTCATCTGCAAGTGGTATTAGCTGCTCATGCAGAAGATTAGTGTGTGTGTTCTAAGGTGTTGAAAGCTTTGACGAAAAACAAAAGAGTTTGAGAGAGTGAAGGAAGTTGGTCCGTTTTCCTTTTGTTCAGAGTGTTCATCTTCTTGTTACAGGAGGTAAGTAATGCTCTTGAACCTGTTTATGTATTTGCTGAAGGTGTTATGGAAGTTAAGGGAGAGAGATGCATGTTTAAGTGAGAAGTAGTGATTTTGATGCTTTATGCATGTATACATGTTTCTGTGTTATGTTTGATTTGTTGTTTGGGGTTATTAGATAGTTTTGGACCCCTGTGATCATATACTTGAGTATATGTGTGGTGAGGAGTTGGTGTATATATGTTTTGAGTAGGTGAAGGGAAGGAGAAGATGGTTTGCCGTTGAAGCTGAGTTCTGGATGAACTCAGGTTCGGCAGCCGAAGGTTCATTCGGCCGCCGAACCTCTTGCATGGTGGCTTAGGCTGCCACAGCTTGCCCCCGCAAATTTTGCATGTTCGGCTCTGTTTGGGGACTTCGGCCGCCGAAGGTGCCGCCGAAGGTTAGAGACTTTCGTCTCTGGAATGCCTTTTGGCCCCCGAAACTTGCCCTCGAAAGGGTTCGGCCGCCGAAGCTTGAGATTCGGCCGCCGAAAGTATTCTGTCCAGCCTTCTTTTGCATGCTTTGCATGAGGTTTAGAGTGAGTTTAAGGGGAGTCTTGGAAAGTTGAATAGAGTTGGTCATAAGCTAGTTTGGTCCCTAATTTGCTTTTATCTGTATCTGTACAGACCAGAGGAACCAGAGAGAGCAGCAGTGAGTACTGCTCCCGAGTTTTCAGAGCCTGCAGAGTCAGTCAGTCCAGTTAGCCAGAGGTGAGTGGAACTAAACTTAATCTTTTAATTGGAACATGAAATGCTTTTAGCATCAGTCATGCATCATGAGTATATCGTAGGTTATGTGCATTAGTATCCACGAATATGTTGCATTGCATAGTTATCTGTTGATGTGAGTAAATGTTGAATGATCCAATAGTCACAGACAGGAAGTCCAGGAGCCTTTGACTACGCCCTGGCAGGTATAGCTGTAATACCCGGCTAGACTCCGGTATCGGAATTCCTACCGTCCGGTGGAATTTGGGTGTCGGATACCTCTAGAAGGGCAAAAGCATGTTTTTATAAAATGTTTTCATGTATTTTAATGTTTTAAGTATGATTTTAAATAAATTTTTGCATGAAAACTCTTTAAGGAAAAACTCAGGTTCGGCCGCCGAAACTCACTTTCGGCCGCCGAACATGCATGGACTTTGGGAGGCACGTTAGGCCCCCGAAAGTCTAAGTGAGGGAAGTGCAGGTTCGGCCGCCGAACCTTATGTTCGGCCGCCGAACATTGCATGGATGCGGAGGCACATTCGGCCCCCGAACGTGGCCTGGCCAGCCACTATAAAAGGGTCCCTTTTGGTCCGCACGGGCGAGCTTTTTCTCTCCCATTGTCGGCCAAGGTGAGTCTCCACCGTTCCTCCCTCGATCTCGAGTGTTTCCTCTAAATCTTTCATGGTTTTAACAAGTTTATAACTTTGTTTTGAAGATTTGTGAGCTTTGAGCAAGTTTTGAGTGCTTGGAGGTTCAAAGAGCTTAATCTCTCCATCTCCAAGCTAGGATCGCTTTCCTCTCGTTTCTTCAAGAGGTAAGGGTCGATCTTGAACCCTTTTTATGTTTTAAACAAGTTTTAAGTAAGATCTATGGGTAGAATGCATGTTAGGGTTTATGTTGAACCTATGGGTTTTTGATGACTTTATGAACAATGTAGCTTGATTGTGTGTGAATGAAGTGTTGTAGATGGGGTATATGCATGTTTGAGACCCCTAGGAACTTGTATGTGTGTTTTGGTTGAGAAATATGCATGATCTATGGTTTTGGGAGGCAGGAGGTTCATTTGAACCAAGTTTCTGCCGTTTGGCAGAAACCAGGTTCGGCAGCCGAAGGGAGTTTCGGCCGCCGAACCCCTCTTGTGAAGGCAGCTTTCGGCTGCCGAAGGTGCCCCCGAAAAGAGACTTTCGTCTCTGTCTGGCACTTTCGGCCGCCGAAGGTGCCGCCGAACCTAGCTGAGTTTCGTCTCTGTCCAGGACTTTCGGCCGCCGAAGGTGCCGCCGAAGGTGCCCTGTTCAGCCATTTCATGCATATTTTCTGTGATGTTTTCATGATGTTTTAGGGGGTTTTTGGGGGATATATTAGAGTTATGTTTATATATGTTTGGTCCCTCATTGGAGTCCACCTGTGTAGGTTCGGACCCGAGGAACCGAGGACCCCAGCAGTGAGTGAGCTGCTTCAGTGTCTGGTCAGAGCTAACCAGATGTGAGTGGAACTAAACTTAACCTTTTAAATTAAGAAATTAAATGTTTTGAGCATGTTTCATGCATCATGATGACATGTAATAGGCTGATTGCATTAGTTCACGAATATGTCGCATTGCATTTTATTTTGTGGTTGTGGGTGAATGCTGTATGATCCAATTAGTCCACGAGACTTTATATATGTTATGACAGGAAGACCAGGACCCCATGCTACGGCCTGGCACGAGGCTTTATATATGATATGACAGGAAGACCAGGACCCCATGCTACGGCCTGGCACGAGACTATGTTGGGACTAATTGGTGACAGGTTCACCCTTGATGTGGATTGTCTGTGATATGATGCATTTCATGAAAGCATGAATTTTAATATAATGTTTTTAGTTTCTGCTCACTGGGCTTTTAGCTCACCCCTCTCCCCTAACCCCAGGTTTGCAGGTACGGGAGTGATAGAGAAGAAAAGAAGAGAAAAGTCATATGTATGTAATAGCTAGAGTATGTGGACATGAAAAATGATAAGAATGTAATGTAATTATGTTATTGAGGATAGAGTTGTGCTTGACCATAGTATATGTTAATCCCTTGGTATGTACATGATCTTGTGTTTTGATATTGATGTAAACCAACTCACCATATGATGTATAGCCCTTGAGGCTTTGATGAAATCCCACAGAGGGATTAATGTTTATGTATATGATGAATATAGTGCATGCACAGGTTGAGTTTGGTGAATGAAGAAAAAGAAAAGTTTTTAATTCTTATGTATGTTTGTTGATCATGTATGGGATTAAACAGGTGAACAGGATGTATGTAGGCTTGCTACGGGTTCCGGCGGCCTTAAGCCGACCTGAATCCTAGCGCCGGTAGCGGTCCGGATTTCCGGGGCGTTACAGAGTGGTATCAGAGCCCTAGGTTCATATGGTCGGACCTAGAGTGTCGGGCTCATAGATGTTATAGAAGGTCAAGCACAATAGGCAAAAATCATGTCCACTAGGATAGGATGTAGAGTCCTGTCTTGCTATGATTGTATGATATGCCATGATGATATGCTATGTGTGTAATGTAGCTGTGAGGTTCATGCTTGCCGACATGAACCATTTAATGCTAATGTTTATGTGATGTTTACTGTTTCTCAGAAAACAGGATGAGAGGAACCCGTCGATCTGCACGATTGACTGGAATACCACCTCAGGACGAGGGCATTGATGCCCGTCCTTCAACATTGCCTAGGGCAATGTCAAGTAGGTCCAACAGGGACCGAGCAGTGAGAGACCCTAGAAGGTCTTTAGATCTGGGAAGAAGCAGATCAGTCAGAGGAACAGTGCAGGGAGGTATGTCAGAAGATATGGGGGATCAGATGGATGTTGATCAAAGGAGGGATGGCAGTTTGGGCGTCAGTATGTCAGAAGAGGGTATGGGGGAATCCCAAGGAGGCACTCAGGCCTCGGGATTTGTTCAGCCACCTCACTATCCGCCCTACACCCAAAATCCCGGGTATTCGATGGGAGGTACATCGGATTACCCTAGTTTTAACCCTTACTCCACACAGATGCCATACCCACCATACTACCCACCATATCCACAGTATCCAGTGTACCCACCTCCACCATACTATCCAAATCCAGCAAACCCCACTCCGGGGGATGCTGTACCTCCACCACCACCAGCACCTACATGCCCAGATACCCAGATACCTCAGCCTAGCTCATCTGGGGGAAGTAAGGCTAAAATGACAGATTACATGAAGTTGGGTGCTCCCCAGTTTGAGTCAGGTGATGACCCGTTTGTGTATTTGGAGAAGGTCAAGATGATCACAGAGGAGATCGGAGCTGATGATAGTAGAGCCATTCAGATGGCTGGTTTCACCTTGAAATGCAAAAAGGCCCGTGAGTGGTTCAAAAACTATGTGAAGCCGAGGGTGGATAGCCTATCGTGGGAGGAGTTCGCTAATGAATTTGCAGGATGGGCTTTCCCTGATAGTTCAAGGGAATTGAAGATGATAGAATTCGAGCAATTGAGGCAAACCGATGACATGAGTGTAGACGAGTATACTGACAGGTTTATGGAGTTGCTGCCTTTTGCTGGGCAAGACCTTAGCACAGACCAGAAGAAGTCGAGGAGGTATATCATGAAGCTCCATCCCAGGTATTCCTCCTTGGTACAGTCAGCAGATAGAGAGAGTTTTCACGCCATAGTAGACATGGCTAGGAGAATGGAGGCTAGTGCCATCGTTCAGGGGACAGTCAAACAGACAGTGGCACAAGCTTCTGGTTCTAAAACTCCGGGAGGGGGAAGGTTAGATCCCTCTACCTTGAGTGCAGCAGCTTCAGGCAGTAAGAGATGGGGTAAGCCCAAGGGTAAGAAGAATAAGTTCTGGAACAAGGTCAAGTCTAGTCTGGGGTTTGGCAGTGGTTCTAGTTCTGGGGCAGATAATGCAGCTTGTGCGAAGTGTGGTAGGCCACACAGGGGTTTATGCCGGTATGGGACAACGACCTGCTACAGATGTGGGCAAGAGGGGCATATGTCATGGCAATGCCCTAAAGCAGTTCCTACGGCACAGACACAGCAGACAGCTTCAGGAAGTGTGGCACAGCCAGTAGCTCTAGCTGCTACACAGGCCAGTGGCAGAGGCAGAGGGAGAGGGTCAGCTTCTTCCTCAGCAGGGTTCAGAGGTGAAGGTCCATCAGCTCCAGCCAGGATCTTCACCATGACACAGCAGGAGGCTAACACATCCAACACCGTGGTGTCAGGTAATCTCATCATTGGGTGTTCTGATGTGTATGCATTAATGGACCCGGGTGCATCTCACTCTTTTATTGCACCGAGAGCCGTTCAGAGGTTAGGATTGATGGTCTCTGGGTTAGAGTGTCCCCTATGGGTCAGTGGACCCAAGTGTGACCCGTCAGTTGCAGAGTCAGTCTGCCAGTGTAGTCCAGTTTTTATAGAGGGAAGATGCTTGTCCGCCGACCTTGTGGTTCTAGATTTGACAGACTTTGACGTCATTCTAGGGATGGATTGGCTATCTACCCATGGTGCTACCTTGGACTGCAGGGACAAAGTAGTTAAGTTCAGATGTCAGGATGGATCAGAGGTCGTCTTCAGAGGAGACAAGAGGGGTACACCTAGAGGTCTAATTTCAGCTCTTCAGGCTCGTAGGTTGCTTAGGAGGGGATGTCAGGGGTTTCTAGCTCATGTGAGGGAGTTGGATAGTCATGTTAGAGAGCCCGCCTCAGTGCCTGTGGTGAGTGAGTTCTTAGATGTTTTCCCAGACGAGCTGCCAGGGTTACCACCTGCTAGGGAGATAGAGTTCGAAATTGAGTTAATGCCTAGTACCAGACCGATCTCTATCCCTCCCTACAGGATGGCACCAGCCGAGATGAAAGAGTTGAAGGAACAGTTGCAAGAACTGGTGGACAAGGGTTTCATCCGACCGAGTACCTCACCTTGGGGTGCTCCAGTACTCTTCGTGAAGAAAAAGGATGGATCCCTCAGGCTTTGTATCGACTACAGGCAGTTGAACAAAGTCACCATCAAGAATAAGTACCCATTGCCAAGGATCGACGATCTATTCGACCAGCTAGCAGGAGCGGGTTGTTTCTCCAAAATAGATCTGAGATCCGGGTACCATCAGTTGAGAATCAGAGAGGAGGACGTGCCAAGGACGGCCTTCAGGACCAGATATGGGCACTATGAGTTTCTTGTAATGCCGTTTGGGTTAACCAACGCCCCTGCAGCATTCATGGACCTCATGAACAGAATATTCAGACCATACCTGGATCACTTCGTTATTGTCTTCATAGATGATATCCTAGTGTATTCCAGGAATGCAGAGGAGCATGCCCATCATCTGAGGATAGTTTTGCAGACCTTGAGGGAACATGGCTTGTATGCCAAGTTCTCCAAGTGTGAGTTCTGGTTGAGGAGCATCTCATTCTTGGGGCATATAGTGTCAGAGAATGGAATAGAGGTAGACCCCAAGAAAGTAGAGGCTGTGACTAACTAGCCCAGACCCACCTCAGTGACAGAGATCAGAAGTTTCTTGGGTTTGGCTGGTTATTACAGGAGGTTCGTACAGGACTTCTCCAAAATTGCAGCTCCTTTAACCAGATTGACCAGAAAGAATCAGAGGTTCGAGTGGACCGATCGATGTGAAGAAAGCTTTGAGGAGCTCAAGAAGAGGTTGACTTCAGCACCAGTGTTAGCTCTGCCAACCAGCAATGAGGACTTCACAGTATTCTGTGATGCATCCAGAGTAGGCTTGGGTTGTGTGTTGATGCAGAATGGTAGGGTGATCGCTTATGCTTCTAGACAGCTAAAGAGGCATGAGATGAATTACCCCACACACGATCTGGAGATGGCAGCAGTTATCTTTGCCCTCAAGATGTGGAGGCATTACCTCTATGGGGTAAAATGTGAGATCTTCACAGATCATAAGAGCCTGCAGCACATCTTGAGTCAGAGGGATTTGAACTTGAGGCAGAGGAGATGGGTAGAACTGCTCAGTGACTATGATTGTAAGATACAGTACCATCCGGGTAAGGCTAATGTAGTAGCTGATGCCTTAAGCCGGAAATCACTTGGCAGTCTATCCCACATCACGGCAGAGAGGAGACCGGTGGTGAAGGAATTTTATAAGCTCATTGAGGAGGGTCTACAGATGGAGTTGTCTGGTACAGGTGCTTTGATTGCACAGATGAAAGTAACCCCCGTGTTTCTGGAGCAGGTGGCTCAGAAACAGCACGAGGACCCAGAGTTAGTGAAGATTGCCAGGACTGTTCAGTCAGGCAAAGATAGTGAGTTTAGATTCGATAATAAGGGGATCCTCCGCTATGGGAACAGACTATGTGTACCAGATGACATCGGGCTTAAAGGAGACATTATGAGAGAGGCTCATAATGCAAGATACAGTGTTCACCCTGGAGCCACCAAAATGTATCAAGATCTGAAGAGGGTGTATTGGTGGCCAGCTATGAAGAGGGAAGTGGCACAGTTCGTGTCAGCCTGCGAGATATGTCAGAGGGTGAAGCTGGAACATCAGAAGCCGGCTGGAATGCTTAACCCACTGCCGATTCCAGAGTGGAAATGAGAGAACATAGCTATGGATTTTGTAGTGGGATTACCGGCAACATCCAACAGACTAGACTCCATATGGGTGATTGTGGACAGACTCACCAAATCTGCTCACTTCATTCCAGTTAGGAGCAACTACTCTGTGGATAAATTAGCGCAGGTGTATGTTGAGGAGATTGTCAGACTACATGGGGTCCCGGTATCTATAGTGTCAGATAGAGGGCCCCAGTTTACCTCCAGGTTTTGGCGGAGTCTGCAGAGTGCTATGGGTACTAGGTTGGATTTTAGCACTGCCTTCCATCCACAGACAGACGGACAGTCAGAGAGGACCATCCAGACCATAGAAGATATGCTCAGAATGTGTGTGCTAGATTTTGGCGGTTCTTGGAAGCAACATCTACCTTTGGTGGAGTTTGCCTACAATAACAGCTATCATGCTAGCATAGGGATGGCTCCATATGAAGCTTTGTATGGGAGGAAGTGCAGGTCACCCGTTTGCTGGGAAGAGGTTGGAGAGAGGTCCTTAGCAGGGCCTGAGCTTGTTGAGATCACCAGCAGGGCGGTGCCCATTATCAGAGAAAGGATAAAGACTGCCACCAGCAGGCAGAAAAGTTATGCAGACATCCGCAGGAAACAGGTAGAGTTTCAGGAGGGGGATCTAGTATTGCTCAAGGTGTCTCCGATGAAAGGGGTGGTTCGATTTGGTAAGAAGGGTAAGCTAGCTCCACGGTACATTGGACCCTTTGAAGTCCTGCAAAGGATTGGGAATGTATCGTACAAGCTGGACTTGCCTGCTTCTATGGAGAGAATCCATCCGGTTTTCCATGTTTCCATGTTGAGGAAGTTCGTGTCAGATCCGGGCAAGGTTCTTAGCGAGCCTGATGTGGAGATCCAAGAGGATCTCACTTATATTGAACAGCCAGTGCGGATTCTTGACACTCAGATCAGAAAGTTGAGGAACAAGGAAATCCCGATGGTGAAAGTCCTTTGGAACCACCACAATTTGGAAGAATGCACTTGGGAGACCCGGGAGTCCATGCTCCAGCAGTACCCCCACCTCTTCTAAGGTTAGTTGAGATGTGTTCCATGTGCTATATGTGTGTATGTTATGTTTGTTTCGCTATGCATGTACTAGTTGAGGAACATTCGGGGACGAATGTTCTTAAGGGGGGGAGAATGTAATACCCGGCTAGACTCCGGTATCGGAATTCCTACCGTCCGGTGGAATTTGGGTGTCGGATACCTCTAGAAGGGCAAAAGCATGTTTTTATAAAATGTTTTCATGTATTTTAATGTTTTAAGTATGATTTTAAATAAATTTTTGCATGAAAACTCTTTAAGGAAAAACTCAGGTTCGGCCGCCGAAACTCACTTTCGGCCGCCGAACATGCATGGACTTTGGGAGGCACGTTAGGCCCCCGAAAGTCTAAGTGAGGGAAGTGCAGGTTCGGCCGCCGAACCTTATGTTCGGCCGCCGAACATTGCATGGATGCGGAGGCACATTCGGCCCCCGAACGTGGCCTGGCCAGCCACTATAAAAGGGTCCCTTTTGGTCCGCACGGGCGAGCTTTTTCTCTCCCATTGTCGGCCAAGGTGAGTCTCCACCGTTCCTCCCTCGATCTCGAGTGTTTCCTCTAAATCTTTCATGGTTTTAACAAGTTTATAACTTTGTTTTGAAGATTTGTGAGCTTTGAGCAAGTTTTGAGTGCTTGGAGGTTCAAAGAGCTTAA
Organism: Manihot esculenta; assembly: GCF_001659605.2. Taxonomy (NCBI): domain Eukaryota; kingdom Viridiplantae; phylum Streptophyta; class Magnoliopsida; order Malpighiales; family Euphorbiaceae; genus Manihot; species Manihot esculenta. The sequence goes on along the minus strand of NC_035163.2, from coordinate 15,340,388 downwards.
TCTCTCCATCTCCAAGCTAGGATCGCTTTCCTCTCGTTTCTTCAAGAGGTAAGGGTCGATCTTGAACCCTTTTTATGTTTTAAACAAGTTTTAAGTAAGATCTATGGGTAGAATGCATGTTAGGGTTTATGTTGAACCTATGGGTTTTTGATGACTTTATGAACAATGTAGCTTGATTGTGTGTGAATGAAGTGTTGTAGATGGGGTATATGCATGTTTGAGACCCCTAGGAACTTGTATGTGTGTTTTGGTTGAGAAATATGCATGATCTATGGTTTTGGGAGGCAGGAGGTTCATTTGAACCAAGTTTCTGCCGTTTGGCAGAAACCAGGTTCGGCAGCCGAAGGGAGTTTCGGCCGCCGAACCCCTCTTGTGAAGGCAGCTTTCGGCTGCCGAAGGTGCCCCCGAAAAGAGACTTTCGTCTCTGTCTGGCACTTTCGGCCGCCGAAGGTGCCGCCGAACCTAGCTGAGTTTCGTCTCTGTCCAGGACTTTCGGCCGCCGAAGGTGCCGCCGAAGGTGCCCTGTTCAGCCATTTCATGCATATTTTCTGTGATGTTTTCATGATGTTTTAGGGGGTTTTTGGGGGATATATTAGAGTTATGTTTATATATGTTTGGTCCCTCATTGGAGTCCACCTGTGTAGGTTCGGACCCGAGGAACCGAGGACCCCAGCAGTGAGTGAGCTGCTTCAGTGTCTGGTCAGAGCTAACCAGATGTGAGTGGAACTAAACTTAACCTTTTAAATTAAGAAATTAAATGTTTTGAGCATGTTTCATGCATCATGATGACATGTAATAGGCTGATTGCATTAGTTCACGAATATGTCGCATTGCATTTTATTTTGTGGTTGTGGGTGAATGCTGTATGATCCAATTAGTCCACGAGACTTTATATATGTTATGACAGGAAGACCAGGACCCCATGCTACGGCCTGGCACGAGGCTTTATATATGATATGACAGGAAGACCAGGACCCCATGCTACGGCCTGGCACGAGACTATGTTGGGACTAATTGGTGACAGGTTCACCCTTGATGTGGATTGTCTGTGATATGATGCATTTCATGAAAGCATGAATTTTAATATAATGTTTTTAGTTTCTGCTCACTGGGCTTTTAGCTCACCCCTCTCCCCTAACCCCAGGTTTGCAGGTACGGGAGTGATAGAGAAGAAAAGAAGAGAAAAGTCATATGTATGTAATAGCTAGAGTATGTGGACATGAAAAATGATAAGAATGTAATGTAATTATGTTATTGAGGATAGAGTTGTGCTTGACCATAGTATATGTTAATCCCTTGGTATGTACATGATCTTGTGTTTTGATATTGATGTAAACCAACTCACCATATGATGTATAGCCCTTGAGGCTTTGATGAAATCCCACAGAGGGATTAATGTTTATGTATATGATGAATATAGTGCATGCACAGGTTGAGTTTGGTGAATGAAGAAAAAGAAAAGTTTTTAATTCTTATGTATGTTTGTTGATCATGTATGGGATTAAACAGGTGAACAGGATGTATGTAGGCTTGCTACGGGTTCCGGCGGCCTTAAGCCGACCTGAATCCTAGCGCCGGTAGCGGTCCGGATTTCCGGGGCGTTACAATAGCGAAGTCTAGGAGCCTTTGACTACGCCCTGGCAGGTTTATAGTAAAGACCAGGAGCCTTTGACTACGCCCTGGCAATGGTAAGTACAGAGGTGTTATATACACATATACATATATGACAGGAAGACCAGGTGCTCGATTCTACGCCCTGGCACAGAGTTATTGGGACTATGTGGTGACAGGTTTACTCTTGATATGATTTATCTGTGTTATGACGCATTCCATGAGATCATGTTTTACTGAGATATTTTACTGTTCTACTCACTGGGCTATAGAGCTCATCCCACTCCCTTAACCCCAATTTTGCAGGTTCAGTGTACAGTGTACAGGGACAGTCCAGCAGAGTACGGAAAGAGTAAAGAGATTTGTAATAGCCTAGAGTGGACATGTATATTAAAGAGATGTAATAATTGTGTGTCTAAAGTTAAACATGTGCTTGACTTAGTGATGTATGTTGTGTACATGATCTGGATATGTATATATGTTTTTCTGTATGTGAAAAACCAGGCTTAACAGGTATGAGTTAACCCATCTAGAGCAAGCTCTAGTCAGGGGTACAGAGTACAGAGTACAGAGTACAGAGTACAGAGTACAGAGATAGTGCATGCACAGGTTAAGCCTTGGTTCAGCAAAGAGTTTTTATTTTCACAGAAAATATATGATCATGTATGAGTTTTACAGGTACACAGAGAGTATAGCAGGCTTGCTACGGGTTCTGGCGGCCTTAAGCCGACCTGAATCCTAGCGCCGGTGACGATCCATTTTGGGGTCGTTACAGATTGGTATCAGAGCCCTAGGTTCATATGATCGGACCTATAGAGACAGTGTCGGGCTCATAGAGAGTGGTCAAGCACAATAGGCAATCATGTCCACTAGGATAGGGTGTTGCGTCCTATCTGTGATATGCCATGAGTGATGCATGTGCCTTATTGTTATGTGTTGTTTATGTGCTAAAGTGCTATGTTATATGTTGTGTTTCCAGAGAGTAAAGATGCGAGGAACTCGTCGATCAGCTCGATTGACTGGAGTCCCACCAGAGAGTGAGAGACCAGCTGCTCGTCCTCCTGCATTGCCAAGGGCAAGGTCTCAGAGATCTAGCAGGGAAGGTATGTCAATAGACCCTAGAAGGTCTGTCGACGAGAGCAGAAGAGGAACAGTGAGGGGAGGAAGATCAGAGGAAAGGAGGGAAGCTATGGAGATTGATCAGTCTAGAGATGATAGCATGGGTATAGGCAGTTTTGAGGAAGGTATGGGAGAGTCGCAGGGAGGTGGTCAGACCTCAGGTTTTGGCTACCCAGAGTATCCGATGGAAGGTATGTCGGAGTACTCGAGTTTTGTCCCATATCCTTCGTACATGCCATATATGCCTTATCCTCCGTACTATCCACCATATCCTATGTATCCATCTTCCCCTACCCATCCAAGTGCAGCACACCCAGAGCCAAATGACCCAGTACCACCACCAGAACCAGTAGCCCCTGTTGTTGACAGACATCAACCTAGCTCATCTGGAGGTAAAGTGCAAATGACGGAGTATTTGAAATTGGATGCTCCTAAATACCACACGGGAGATGATCCATTTGATTACCTCAGAGCAGTTAGGATGATAACTAGTGAATTGGGAGCAGATGATAGAAGAGCCATTGAGATGGCAGGTTTCACATTAAAATGCAAGAAAGCCAGAGAATGGTTTAAGAACTATGTGGAACCCAGAATGGACAGCATGTCATGGGGAGAGTTCGCCAATGAGTTTGCCGGGTGGGCTTTTCCTGACAGTTCTCGGGAGATGAAAGTGATAGAGTTTGAACAGTTGCGACAGACAGAGGAGATGAGTGTTGATGAATTTACAGATAAGTTCCTGGATTTGCTTCAGTATGTGGGTCAAGCCTATGATACTGATCAGAAGAAGGCAAGGAGATATACTATGAGATTGCATCCCAGGTATGCTTCCTTGATTCTTCCAGCAGAAAAGGAGAGTTTTCACACTATAGTAGACGCAGCCAGGAAAATGGAAGCTAGTGCCAACATTCAGAAACAATCAAAGGCACAGGCTTCGGGTTCTATCCAGATAGACTTGTGCCAACTTATCCACAGAATAGTTACTCCGAACTGGAAGAAAATGAGCAGATTTCGTGAGTCTGTCCACAATCACCCATATAGAGTCTATCCTGTTGGACGCTGCTGGTAAACCCACTACAAAATCCATGGCTATGTTCTCCCATTTCCACTCTGGAATCGGCAATGGGTTAAGCATTCCTGCTGGTTTCTTATGCTCTAGTTTCACCCTCTGGCAAACCTCACAGGCTGTCACAAATTGCGCCACTTCTTTCTTCATGGCTGGCCACCAATAGATCCTTTTGAGATCCTGGTACATCTTGGTGGCTCCTGGGTGAACACTATACCTCGCATTATGAGCTTCCCTCATAATGTCTTCCTTCACACTGCCCCTATCTGGTACACAAAGTCGACTCCCATAACGAAGGATCCCTTTGCTATCAACTCGGAACTCTGCACTGTTGCCTGACTGAACAGTCCTGGCAATTTTCATAAACTCAGGGTCCTCATGCTGTCTCTGAGCGATCTGCTCCAGAAACACAGGTGTCACTCTCATCTGTGCTATCAACGCACCTGTACCAGACAACTCTAACTGTAACCCCTCTTCGAAGAGCTTATAAAGCTCCATCACTATTGGTCTCCGCTCTGCTGCTATATGGGATAAACTGCCTAGTGACTTCCGGCTGAGGGCGTCTGCCACAACATTCGCCTTACCCGGATGATACTGGATCTTACAATCATAATCACTGAGCAATTCTACCCATCTCCTCTGCCTCAAATTCAGTTCTCTCTGACTCAAGATGTACTGTAAACTCTTGTGATCAGTGAAGATCTCGCATTTAACCCCGTAGAGGTAATGCCGCCACATCTTAAGTGCAAAGATAACTGCTGCCATCTCGAGGTCATGGGTAGGGTAATTCAACTCGTGCTTCTTCAACTGTCTCGAAGCATAAGCTATCACCCTATCACTCTGCATCAATACACAACCCAATCCCATTCGAGATGCATCACAGAATACTGTGAAATCCTCATTACTCACAGGCAGAGCTAGCACTGGTGCTGTTGTCAATCTCTTTTTGAGCTCTTCAAAGCTCTCTTCACATTGGTCTGACCAGACAAACTTCTGGTTCTTCTGAGTCAGTTTGGTCATCGGAGCTGCTATTTTTGAGAAGTTCTGAACGAACCTCCTGTAGTAACCTGCCAGTCCCAGAAAGCTTTTAATCTCAGTCACTGTCGTGGGTCTGGGCCAGTTAGCTACAGCCTCTATCTTCTTGGGGTCTACCTCAATACCCTCTGCTGATACCACATGTCCCAAAAAGGCAATGCTCCTCAACCAAAACTCACACTTTGAGAACTTGGCATATAAACCATGCTCTCTCAGTGTCTGTAGAACTATCCTTAGATGCTGGGCATGCTCCTCTGCATCTCTGGAATACACTAAAATATCATCGATGAAAACAATGACAAAGTGATCCAGAAACTTACTGAAAACTCTGTTCATGAGATCCATGAATGCTGCAGGGGCATTAGTCAACCCGAACGGCATCACTAAGAACTCATAATGCCCATATCTAGTTCTGAACGCTGTCTTAGGCACATCTGCCTCTCTGACTTTCAACTGATGATACCCGGATCTTAGATCTATTTTCGAGAACCAACCTGCTCCAGCTAGCTGGTCAAAGAGATCATCAATCCGAGGTAGCGGATATCTATTCTTGATAGTGACCTTGTTCAACTGTCTGTAGTCGATACAAAGTCTGAGGGATCCATCCTTCTTTCTGACAAAGAGCACTGGAGCACCCCAAGGTGAGGTACTAGGGCGGATGAAACCCTTATCTTTTGCAGGTTTAGTGTACAGTGTACAGGGACAGTCCAGCAGAGTACGGAAAGAGTAAAGAGATTTGTAATAGCCTAGAGTGGACATGTATATTAAAGAGATGTAATAATTGTGTGTCTAAAGTTAAACATGTGCTTGACTTAGTGATGTATGTTGTGTACATGATCTGGATATGTATATATGTTTTTCTGTATGTGAAAAACCAGGCTTAACAGGTATGAGTTAACCCATCTAGAGCAAGCTCTAGTCAGGGGTACAGAGTACAGAGTACAGAGTACAGAGTACAGAGTACAGAGATAGTGCATGCACAGGTTAAGCCTTGGTTCAGCAAAGAGTTTTTATTTTCACAGAAAATGTATGATCATGTATGAGTTTTACAGGTACACAGAGAGTATAGCAGGCTTGCTACGGGTTCTGGCGGCCTTAAGCCGACCTGAATCCTAGCGCCGGTGACGGTCCATTTTGGGGTCGTTACAATGTCATGAAGTCCCGGGCTGCCCATGCCACGCGTTCGGGCAATTGCATTATTGTTTATGGAAATGAGAGTTATTGGCGACAAGTCCGTCCTTGATGTGAAATGTCTGTGCTATGATGCATTCCATGAAAGCATGAATAATTAAAATGTTTTATGGTTCTGCTCACTGGGCTTTTTAGCTCACCCCGTTCCCTTAACCCCCAGGTTTGCAGGTACAACATAGAGCAGGAGGTCGGATAGAGTAAAGTTTTGGTTATGTAATAGCTAGTAGTGGACATGATGGATGTTGTAATGTAATGTTGAGTTATGTAATGTAATGACGGTATTGAGGTTTAGAAGTGTGCTTGACCCTAGCTGTGTAATCCCTTTATGAATGCATGATCTTTTATTGATGTTTATGTTTTACCAAACTTAATGCATGATTATGGCACCCCATTGGAGCATTGATGAGGACTCCATGGTGGGGTTAATGTTAATGTCTATGTTAATGCATGCACAGGTTGAGTTTGGTTCATGAATGAAAAGAAATGTTTTAATTTTTATGTATGTTGTTGATCATGTATGGGATTAAACAGGTTCACAGGATGTATGTTAGGCTTGCTACGGGTCCCGGCGGCCTTAAGCCGATCTGGATCGTAGCGCCAGTAACGGTCCGATTTCCGGGCTGTTACACAAAGTCTCAAGGATCCATCCTTCTTCTTTACAAATAGCACTGGAGCACCCCAAGGTGAGGTACTCGGTCGGATGAAACCCTTGTCTACCAACTCTTGCAACTGCTCCTTTAGCTCCTTCAACTCTACTGGTGCCATCCTGTAGGGAGGGATAGAGATTGGTCTGGTTCCAGGCATCAATTCTATTTCGAACTCTATCTCCCTAGTAGGTGTGTAATACCCGGCTAGAATCCGGCATCGGAATTCCTATCGTCCGGTGGAATCCGGGGTGTCGGACTTCTAGAGGAGGGTAGGATTTATGTTTTACTATGTGTTATGATGTGTGTTAATATGGTAAAGTCAAATGGAATTAAGTTTTGAGCTGAAACGACCCAAAGGCAGATGAGCCAAGTTCGGCCGCCGAAGGTAAGTTCGGCCGCCGAAAGTGCTCAAGGTTCGGCTTCCGAAGTGCAAGTTCGGCCCCCGAATGTTGCATGAGTTTGCATGCGATTGGGCAGCCGACGCTGAGGTGGCCAGCTAGCTGAGTCATGTAGTTTGACAGATGTTGGCCTCAGATTCTTGCCCTAGAGCAGGCCACGTCTCTCATGACTCATCTGCAAGTGGTATTAGCTGCTCATGCAGAAGATTAGTGTGTGTGTTCTAAGGTGTTGAAAGCTTTGACGAAAAACAAAAGAGTTTGAGAGAGTGAAGGAAGTTGGTCCGTTTCCTTTTGTTCAGGGTGTTTATCTTCTTATTACAGGAGGTAAGTGGTGCTCTTGAACCTGTTTATGTTTTCTGAAGGTTTGATAGGATTTATGAAGAGAGATGCATGGTTAGGTGAAACATGGTGGTTTTGCTGATTTATGCATGTATATCTGTTTATGTGTTATGTTTGATTTGTTGTTTGGGGTTAGTAGATAGTTTTGGACCCCTTTGTACATATACATGAGTATATGTGTGTTGAGGAGTTGAGTGTGCATGTTTTGAGAGATGGAAAGAATGGAGGAGCTTGTTTGCCGTCGGGGCTGAGTTCTGGATGAACTCAGGTTCGGCAGCCGAAGGTTCATTCGGCCGCCGAACCTCTTGCATGGTGGCTTAGGCTGCCACAGCTTGCCCCCGCGAGTTTTGCATGTTCGGCTCTGTTTGGGGACTTCGGCCGCCGAAGGTGCCGCCGAAGGTTAGAGACTTTCGTCTCTGGAATGCCTTTTGGCCCCCGAAACTTGCCCCCGAAAGGGTTCGGCCGCCGAAGCTTGAGATTCGGCCGCCGAAAGTATTCTGTCCAGCCTTCTTTTGCATGCTTTGTATGGATAGTTGAGTGAGTTGAAAGGGATTCTTGGGGAGTGTAATAGAGGTATTCAGAAGCTAGTTTGGTCCCTCATTTGCATTTATCTGTATCTGTACAGACCAGAGGAACCAGAGAGAGCAGCAGTGAGTACTGCTCCAGAGTTTTACAGAGCCTGCAGAGTCAGTCAGTCCAGATAGCCAGAGGTGAGTGGAACTAAACTTAATCTTTTAATTGGAACATGAAATGCTTTTAGCATCAGTCATGCATCATGAGTATATCGTAGGTTATGTGCATTAGTATCCACGAATATGTTGCATTGCATAGTTATCTGTTGATGTGAGTAAATGCTGAATGATCCAATAGTCACAGACAGGAAGTCCAGGAGCCTTTGACTACGCCCTGGCAGGTATAGCAAAGTCCAGGAGCCTTTGACTACGCCTGTAATACCCGGCTAGAATCCGGCACCGGAATTCCTGTCGTCCGGTGGAATCCGGGGTATCGGACTTCTAGAGGAAGGTAGGAGTTATGTTTTACTTTGTGTTATGTTTGTTTTGTTGTTTGGGGTGATTAGATAGTTTTGGACCCCTGTGAACATATACTTATGTATATGAGTGTTGAGGAGTTGATATATGTATGTTTGGAGATATTGAAGGGAAGGAAGAGCTTGGTTTGCCGTCGGGCTGAGTTCTGGATGAACTCAGGTTCGGCAGCCGAAGGTTCATTCGGCCGCCGAACCTCTTGCATGGTGGCTTTGGCTGCCACAGCTTGCCCCCGTGAGGTTTGCATGTTCGGCTCTGTTTGGGGACTTCGGCCGCCGAAGGTGCCGCCGAAGGTACCTGAGTTTCGTCTCTGGGGAGGACATTCGGCCGCCGAACCTGCCGCCGAAAGTGTTCTGTCCAGCCTTCCTTTGCATGCTTTGCATGAGGTTGAGAATGAGTTTAAGGGGAGTCTGGGGAAGTTTCATAGAGTTGGTCATAAAATAGTTTGGTCCCTCATTTGCATTTATCTGTATCTATACAGACCAGAGGAACCAGTAGTGAGTACTGCTCCAGAGTTTGCAGAGCCTGCTCAGTCAGTCAGTCTAGTTAGCCAGAGGTGAGTGGAACTAAACTTAATCTTTTAATGAGAACATGAAATGTTTTAAGCATATCTCATGCATCATGATTATGCCATAGGTTGATTGCATTAGTATCCACGAATATGTTGCATTGCATAGTTATCTGTGGATGTGAGTAAATGCTGAATGATCCAATAGTCACAGACAGGAAGTCCAGGAGCCTTTGACTACGCCCTGGCAGGTATAGCAAGTCCAGGAGCCTTTGACTACGCCCTGGCAGGTTTATAGTAAAGACCAGGAGCCTTTGACTACGCCCTGGCAATGGTACGTATAATGGTGTTATATACACATATACATATATGACAGGAAGTCCAGGAGCCTTTGACTACGCCCTGGCACAGAGTTACTGGGACTATGTGGTGACAGGTTTACTCTTGATATGATTTATCTGTGTTATGACGCATTCCATGAGAGCATGTTTTACTGAGATATTTTACTGTTCTACTCACTGGGCTATAGAGCTCATCCCACTCCCTTAACCCCAGTTTTGCAGGTTCAGTATACAGTGTACAGGGACAGTCCAGCAGAGTACAGAAAGAGTAAAAGAGCTTGTAATAGTATTAAGTGGACATGTAAATTGTAAAGAGATGTTATAGTTATGTATAACGGTAGAGTTGTGCTTGCCTTAGTTATATTGTGTTGTAAAGCTTTTGTTACATACATGATCTGTATATGTTTTATAACCAGGCTTAACAGGTATGAGTTAACCCATCTAGAGCAAGCTCTAGTCAGGGGTACAGAGTACAGAGTACAGAGTACAGAGTACAGAGATAGTGCATGCACAGGTTAAGCCTTGGTTCAGCAAAGAGTTTTTATTTTCACAGAAAATGTATGATCATGTATGAGTTTTACAGGTACACAGAGAGTATAGCAGGCTTGCTACGGGTTCTGGCGGCCTTAAGCCGACCTGAATCCTAGCGCCGGTGACGGTCCATTTTGGGGTCGTTACAACGCCCTGGCAGGTTTATAGTAAAGACCAGGAGCCTTTGACTACGCCCTGGAAATGGTAAGTACAGAGGTGTTATATACACATATACATATATGACAGGAAGACCAGGTGCTCGATTCTACGCCCTGGCACAGAGTTACTGGGACTATGTGGTGACAGGTTTACTCTTGATGTGGTTTATCTGTGTTATGATGCATTCCATGAGATCATGTTTTACTGAGATATTTTACTGTTCTACTCACTGGGCTATAGAGCTCATCCCACTCCCTTAACCCCAGTTTTGCAGGTTCAGTGGTCCGTCTACAGGGACAGTTCAGCAGAGTACAGAAAAAGTAAAAGAGCTTGTAATAGTATAGAGTGGACATGTAAATTGTAAAGAGATGTTATAGTTGTGTATAACGTTAGAGTTGTGCTTGCCTTAGTTGTATTGTGTTGTAAAGCTTGTGGTACATACATGATTTGTATATGTATATATGTTTTATAACCAGGCTTAACAGGTATGAGTTAACCCATCTAGAGCAAGCTCTAGTCAGGGGTACAGAGTACAGAGTACAGAGTACAGAGTACAGAGATAGTGCATGCACAGGTTAAGCCTTGGTTCAGCAAAGAGTTTTTTATTTTCACAGAAAATGTATCATGTATGAGTTTTACAGGTACACAGAGAGTATTGCAGGCTTGCTACGGGTTCTGGCGGCCTTAAGCCGACCTGAATCCTAGCGCCGGTGACGGTCCATTTTGGGGTCGTTACAAGGTGGTAGTCCTGGAAGCTCGTCTGGGAAGACATCTGGAAACTCTCTGACTAAGGGCATTGAGGCGGGCTCCCTAACCTGACTATCCAGCTCTCTCACATGAGCTAGAAACCCCTGATAACCCCTCCTATGCAACCTACGAGCCTGTAGGGCTGATATCAGGCCTTTAGGCATACCCCTCCTGTCTCTCCTGAAGACAACCTCTGACCCATCTTGATCTCTGAACCTGACTACCTTGTCTCTGCAGTCCAAGGTAGCACCATGAGCAGATAGGCAATCCATCCCTAGAATGACATCAAAATCCGTCAAGTCTAGAACCACAAGGTCAGCTGGAAGGCATCTACCCTCGACAAACACTAGACTGAATCGGCAGACTGACTCTGCCACTGATGGGTCACACTTGGATCCACTGACCCAGAGGGGACGCTCTAACCCAGAGACTATCAAACCCAACCTCTCTACGGCTCTCGGAGCAACAAAAGAATGAGAAGCACCAGGGTCCATTAAAGCATACACATCTGAACAACCAATGATGAGATTACCTGACACCACGGTGTTTGACGTGTTTGCCTCCTGCTGTGTCATAGTGAAGATCCGAGCTGGAGCTGATGGACCTTCACCCCGGGAACCTACTGAAGAAGAGGCTGCCCCTCTCCCTCTGCCTCTGCCGCTACCCTGAGTCATGGCTGGAGCTACTGGCTGAGCCACACTACCTGAAGCCGTCTACTGGGACGGTGCCATAAAAGCTACCCTAGGACACTCCCGTGCCATGTGTCCCTCCTGCCCACACCTGAAGCAGGCTGTCGTCCCAAACTGACATACTCCCTTGTGTGGCTTACCACACCTCAAGCATTCTGAACCATCTGAACTTGAGCTCGAGCCACTACCTAATCCCAGACCTGACTTCAAACGGTTCCAGAACTTATTCTTCTTTGGCTTTTTAGTGGTGCTGCTCCACTTTTTACTGCCTGAAGCTGCTGCACTCAGAGAAGAGGGATCTAACTTTCCCCTGCCTGGGGTCTTGAAACCCGAAGACTGTGCCACTGATTGCTTAACTGACCCCTCAATGATAGCACTAGCCTCCATCTTTCGTGCTGCATCCACAATAGTGTGGAAGCTCTCCCTCTCTGCTGCAAGGATCAGGGAGGAATACCTAGGGTGGAGCCTCATGGTATACCTCCTAGCTTTCTTCTGTTCTGTGTCATATGCCTGGCCCACATACTGCAGCAACTCCAGAAAACCTGTCGGTATACTCGTCAACACTCATCTCCTCTGTCTGCCTTAACTGCTCAAACTAAACAACTTTCAGCTCTCTGGAACTGTCTGAAAATGCCCATCCAGCAAACTCATTTGCAAACTCCTCCCAGGATAAGCTCTCCAACCTTGGGTCCACATAGTTCTTGAACCATTCTCTTGCTTTCTTGCATGTCAGCGTGAACCCCGCCATCTGAATGGCTCTACTGTCATTTGCCCCCAACTCATCTGTTATCATTTTGACCATTTTGAGGTACTCAAACGGATCATCACCTGTCTTGAACTTGGGAGCATCCAGCTTCAGGTAATCTGTCATCTTTACCTTGCTCCCCACAGATGAGCTAGGTTTAGGTGTTTGGATTTCAGGGGCTACAGGTTCTGCTGGTGGAGGAGGAGGTGCAGCATTCCCTGGGTTAGGGTTTGCTATATTTGGATAGAAGGATGAGGGTGGATACATAGGGTACTGGGGATATGGTGGGTAAAAAGGAGGGTAAGGCATGTAGGAACCCAAATTAAATTTTAAAAAAATACCACAAAATACTAGAATACCAAAATAACAAAACTGGCCTAAATGCAATTCGGCCATACATGCATTACGCGATTTAAAACTGTGTTGCGCATCCATATATGTTGAAGAGTGTGTTGCTTATTTTCTTATTCTCCCATGCTTCCCAAATATAGTTCTCATCTCATAAGTCTTGAATTAAGCGACAGTAATTTGACTTGTCATAATTTGGAGCTTTTCATATTAAATCTTTGAAGAGTGTGAATACTTCAATGCACATTTTGTTGACAAATAGTGTCATTACCGTGCTCATATCATTCTTGATCAACGAATCCATGAACTTTATATTACAAGTTCCTTTCTTCAATGCCTTATAGGCTATTTCGTGATTCAACTCTTCTATTTGTATCGCTTCAGTATTGAAATGTGAGATAAAACTCTTTAAAGACTCATCCTCACCTTGCTAAATTTTACTCAAGTCCGAGAAGAGCTTTTTAGGAGGTACATAAGTAATAAATTTGGATTTAAAAAGCATAGTAAGTCAAGTAAAGCTATTGATAGAACCTTAACTCAGATGTTGATACCATTTCTACGTCAAACCTGTGAGGGTGGATGGAAAGACCCCGTACAACATGAAGTCATTGACATTTTGAAGTTACATTATAATCTTGAAGATATCCAGATAGTTCCTGGGGTTTATTGTCCCGTCGTACCTGTCCAAACTGGAAAGCTTGAATTTTGAGGGAAAGGTCTTTGTGAGGATTTCCTCTGACAGGAACGAGGCATCATCTAAACCATAATGTTCTTCTTATTTCTTTTGGTACCTTTGTTCAACACATATCAACTTCCAATCAATATCTTTTGGAGCTTCATTCAATGATTCCTCATCCTCAACTTTGGCCTTTCCTTTGGACTGTGTGTGAAATGCCTCCATCCGAGTTTTTGAAGTCTCGATGGAAGCTTCCTCCCTTATTCTGGGGACTATGAATGAGGCCTCCTCCTGAGCATTATAATGCTTGAGAGTTGCCTGCAACTTATTAATGTATTGTATCATCTACTCATTATTTAGATTATTAAGATCGTCTCATTTACTATGGGAGGAGTATCCTGCCCACTACTAAGGGTGGAGCAGATGATGGCTCCCCTGTTGATAGCAGACTTAGCAATAGCTCGTGAATTATCCCAAATGAGGATTTTAAGTGAAAAGGCAACTAAAATTGGGAGGCCAAAATTATCCTAAATGAATAAGACAATCAATGGGATCCCGACAATGGAACCAAATGATACTGCCGAAAACAAGCTGAATATAATCTGAAAATCTACAAAAAAAGTAAGGGTGAGGTCGTTGGCGTCTAGTGGCAGCCACTCTAAAGTTCAAGTTAGTAAGTTTTCAATAAGGGTGAGTGTAAATAGAGATAGTTAATAGCTTCCCTGAAAATTCAACTTGTACTGACTAATGGATAAGAGATTCCATTATTGTAGGTATAATGGGGATATGCTTTATAACGTCCTTTAATAGTAACAAAATATTACTAGAGGCTCGGTCAGTTCCACAGGATGAGCTTTCCACTAAACCGAACATCGATCGTCTAGTATTCTCTTTAGAAGGTGAGACTTGAGTGACCGAGAGTCATGGTCTATTATGATTTTGCTACGTGGTCTAATCGTATGTTGACAATACATGATTCACTTTAGCCAATCACTGAGCCATATCAATAAATTATTAAGAATTTAAGATAAAAAAAATTACAAATAAAAAATATCTTACAATTATTAGATACTAGAAAATCTCTTTTGTAACTCTAACAGTGAAGATATCTCCAATTGTTTTATTAAACAATATACAAAAAGTAATTAAAAAATTGCAAGGAGAATTCTAAAAGAAATATCTAGAAGTGGAGTTTGATATACGATGTTGAATAGGAGAATAAAAAAACAGTAAAGTGTTTGGTGAGGTTTTTGATATATATAAGGGTGAGCAGTATTTATTTTCAATCGAAAAAACCGATGTAACCAAATTAATTTAAAATTTTGGTTTGATTATTTAGTCTTTTCGGTTCGATTCGATTTTGATAAAAGAATTAGTAAAACCAAACCGATTAGTAAACAATAATATATTATTTTTAAAAAATTACTTTTTAGTCCCTAAAGTATAGCATAATTAATGAATTTATTCATCTATTTTTAGAATCCAAAACTTTCGTCTTTGAGGTTTAATTTCGTGAAAATCCAAAGTCCCTCTATCAAAAATTTATGTTTAGTCAATGATTTACACCTTGTCACAGGAAAGAGATTAAAATATAATCCCAAAAATACCCTTATCCATAATAAAAATGAAAAATTAGTATTTAGTCTCTATAGTATGGAGAAACTCGCTAGTTAGTCCTTCAATTTTGAAAATATATTAAAATATACCTAACATTTTAAAAAATCCACTAGTTAGTCCCTCTGTTAATTTTATCGTTAAATATTTTATTATTTAATCCCTATAGTTTTAAAAAACTTATTAGTTGATCCCTCAAATTATTAAAATGTTTACTAATTAGTCCCTCCGTATCAAGGGTATTTTATATTATTTTATAATATTTAACATCTAAAATTAACAGAATGACTAACTAGTAGGCTTTCTAAAATATCAGGATGTTTTAATGCATTATTTAAAATTGAGGAATCAACTAGTGAGTTTCTCTATACCATAAGGATTAAGTAGTAATTTTTTCTAATAAAAATTCTCAATTAGCGAGCGACATGAGTTGCTGGAGACACGTGATCAGCGATCAATGCGAGTGGCTGAAGACATGAGTAATGAGTGACACACACAACAGGAACAACTAGCGACTCAAGCAGTGGGCAACTGGACTAGCGAATGACGAGCAATGATCAACATCGAGTGGCATCACAAAAACAACTTCTATTGAGTTATAATTTTTTATTTTTAATAATTTAAATTTTATATATTTTGATATATTTGTTGAGTTTGAAGCTTGAATTTATTGAAGTTTTTATTTTTTTGTGGAGATTGAGTTTGAGATTTTCTTTCTTGGATTTTGACGGAATTAAACCTCACGGACTAAAGTAGTGGGTTTCAAAAATAGAGAGACAAATATGTTAATTATATTATATTTCGGGAATAAAAAAGTAATTTTCTCTTGATTTTTATTATATTTATTGAGTTTAAATATTGAATTTATTGAAATTTTTATTTGTTTGTGGAGATTGAGTTTGATATTTTCATTTCGTTGCTTTGATTTGTAAATGAGATTTCGTTGATTCGATTTTTTGAGAGAGGGACCTATAAATTTATAGGAATTAAATTTCAGGAATTAAAGTGTTAGATTCTAAAAATGATAGTTCGATCATTTTTCCTGTCACTAACGATATTTTTTACGGAATGACCTTTAATTTTGACGGAATCAAACTTTAGGGACTGAAGTGTTGGGGCTTTAAAATAGAGTGACAAATCCATTAGTTATGCTATACTTTTGGAATGAAAAAGTAATTTTTCCTATTATTTTTTATAATGTAGGGAGATTATATCATAATTAAGGTTGAAATACTTCAATTGAATTTTAAAACACTAAACGTAAGGTGAAAAATAAAAAGTCCAATAGACCAAACTGAATATAATCAAACTAGTTCGATTCAAATTAGTTCGGTTTGATTTTCATAAATACTAAAATTTTGATCTTTAGTTTTTTATTTATTCAGTTTGGTTCAATTTTAATTTGAACTGACCAATTGTTCACCCTTAGATATATATAGAAAATGAAAAAGAATGAATAAAAAGTTTCAAAAAGTGTGACATTTTGTACTCCACGTATAAAATGGCGCGGGTTGTGAGAAAAAAAAAAGAGTATTTCAAATTAGACTCTCAAAATGGTATCACTCATAGATAAAATTATGGAGTTTTATATTATAATAGGTTATATTAAGAAATGAAAAAATGTTTATTAAATTTCAATTAAATATAAACAAAGTTTAACCTTGTAGAATAATTATATGTATATAATTGATTGATAATATAAATTATGTCTAATATCATTATAAGATGTAGATTGTAGGTTAATTATACGTATACAATTGATTGATAATATAAATAATATGTATAATATCACTATAAGATGTTAATCATATATGTATACAATTAATTGATAGTACAAATTATGTGTATAATGTCACCGTAAGATGTCAATCGTAGATTAATTATAAATATATAATTGATTAATAGTGCAATTATATGTAGAATATCACTATAAGATATCAAGTTAATTACACATTACAATTGATTGATAGTACAAATTATGTATATAATGTCACTATAAAATATTGATTGTAGGTTAATTATACGTATACAATTGATTAATAGTACAAATTATGTGTATAATATTATTATAAGATGTCATTCATAGGTTAATTACATGTATATAGTTGATTGATAATACAAATTATGTATAATGTCACTATATGATATTGATCGTGGGCTAATTACACATACAATTGATTGATAGCTCAAATTATGTGTAATGTTACTGTAAAATGTCAAGTTAATTACACATATACAATTGATTGATAGTACAAATTATATATATAATGTCACTATAAAATATCGATCATATATTAATTACACATATATAATTGATTAATAGTGCAAATTATGTATATAATATCATTATAAGATATCGATCATAGATTAATTATATGTATATAATTGATTAATAATATAAATTATATATAATATCATTATAAGATGTTGATAGTAGGTTAATCATACATATTTAATTGATTAATAGTACAAATTATGTGTATAATATTACTATAAGATGTCAATCATAGGTTAATTGCACATATATAATTGATTGATAGGTTAAATTGTATCGCCATGTAAAATAGATGTTGTTATTCGACCCAATTATGAATAAATAGACAACTTTTCAATTGTTAACGTGATTTTATTGAAACATTATATCCCTTGATAACGCATTCCTCTTATACGGCGACTAAATAAAAAGAGTTTTAATATTGAAAGACATGAATATTCATCATATTTGTGTCTGACATTTAGCCATTTGAAGGTCTTCCAATCACATACACTAGAAGAAACACCGCATACGGATTAAAACTCAATCTCCTAATATTCTTATTGCCTCCGATAACTTCTAGCGAAAGCAATAAGTCACCGGAACTATGATTTCTTCTACAGAGTAATTCCTGGACTGAAATTGGTATGAATGTGATCTACAATTTCCTAAAGTAATTTTTTACTTTCTTAACGCATATAAATACCACCAAAATCTGTGAAATCTTTGCAAATTTTTTTTAAATATATATTTTTCTATCATAGAGGGTCTCTAAACACATATTACAAAGTTTAGGCAAACCACTAGGAGATAGAGTCATCCTCCATATATAAGGTTTAAGGGAACATGCATAGAGGTTAGGAGTAGATATTAAGTCATTTCTAATCGAGATGGACATTCTTATTATCTGGGTGATGGGATAAGAGAAATCATTGCATAATACAATATAAAACTATTGTGGATTTTGAGTTTCAAAGTTGTCTCTATTGAAAATATGAATCTTCATATTTTAAAAAGAATTAAATTAAACCTTACGAATGGTCGAACTCATGTTCCAATTGCTAATCCTACTGGTGCATCTTCTTTAAGAGCAAATAATGTTGAATCATCTGAGGGACAAGGCGAGGAGGACCTCCAGGCAGACTATGAAGATGATAGCTCATCAAACGACAAAGAAGTTAGGGGCCTTTCATGTTCCTTTTTTAACTATATAATCACTCTCCTTTTATTTTATATATAATATAGTTATGTTAGGTATTGATTAACATAATTGATGCATGTTTCCTATTGGGTCTGATTAAGTTTAATTTTAATTTGGCATGATATTTTGAGTTTATCAATATATCAAAAATTTCATGATTTTAATATTAATGTTTTGTCTATCAGTTGGATAAAAAAACTTTAAGTATAAAGTGGTGAATTATATAATCATTCTTTGATGTGAAGTGTTTTTTAATATGCATGCTTTAAAACTATACGTCTCATTTTTATATTTTTATTGTTTAATTTGTATTTCTGCATTCCTCTTCTAAACAGAACATAACTTAGTCCTTCATTTTTTAGAATCCGATTAGTTAATACATGGAGTTTAATTATGTTACTCATGTGATCCTTCCATCCGAATTAAGATTAAAAACTTCATTAAGTATGGTGAAATGATGTTAACAAATAACAACCTTTGATTAAGAAAAAGAAAAGGATTAATTAGGTCAGCGCGGTGACGTTCCCTATTCAAACTCAAGATGCCAGTTTTTAGTCCCTCTAGCTCAAATTGCATGCGACTTTTGGGTTGAACCTTCTACTTTAACGACACACTCTCTCTTTGATACTGATCTTAGTGTGTCTTTGATACTGATCTTGATTGAGCAACAATCTGTATGAGAGTTTCTACATTCTTCACGAAAGAGTGCGTTTCAAGGTATGATTTTTTATTTTAGTTTCCTTCATGCAATAGACTTATATTTGAATTTCTTGGTTACAGATTCAGTAACCCCTTTCTATGAATCATAATTCTCTATTTTCAAATAAAACCTTACGTGTTTAATGAGTATATATTTTCTATTTTATTGCTAATGTAGATGGATTATCCAAGCAAGTTTTTTAATTCAATGCTTACCTATGAATGGTAGTAGATTACCATATTTAATGTTTATTCTAAAAAGTACTCCTACCTATGACTTCTGGAAGATATATGCAAGTCATTTAAGATCAGTTCTGACTTGTTGGCTATATTTGCGAATAATGGAATGACACTTGATTGTGATTTTGATGTGCAATTTATGTTTAGGTTGTATAAGAACCATGATGATATTTCTATTTTTGTTCTTTCTTTTCAAAGTCGTTGAATGTTGTAGGTCCTGAGGATAGTGATATAAGAGATAATAAAAATTTTAATCAAACATATTGTATTACTGAAGGAGCGTTGTTTGGGGATGAGACAATCCATATTAGTGAGAATTTTATGATTTTGGAGATTATGCATTGCAGGATAGGTGTACATTTATTTCATTAAGAGATGCTAGAGGTAGGTTAGCTCCACTAAGGGATGGTAGAGGTAGGTCAGTGCCAGTAAGGGGTGGTAAAAGTAGAGGAAGAGGTATAGGGACTAGTGATGGATCTAACAGTGATATTGAAAGGGGTAACCAAACTAGGGACAGTTTTACTAGAAAGGGTAATCAAATTGGGGATAGTATTACTGGAAGGGGGAGCCAAATTTGGGATAGTCAAAGTGGGGATACTTCAAGGCATGCTGAGAAATTAGGCACAAATGTGTTAGATGATGAACTTTTAGATTCTTACAGGAATGGCACTATTGCAAGGGGTGCACCAACAAGGTGTAGACCAAGAAAGAATAGACATAATAGTTCCAAGGAAATTGAAATGGGAGGTTATATTAATAATATAAATAGGAACGGGAAGGGCAATGCTAGTATATCTATTGGCAAATGTAGTTTGCATCAACAAAATGACACTGGTAATGAAAGTGAGTTTTCATTTCCTGGTAGTGAGGATGAGGATTGGATAGGGGATAAAGTGAAGAGTAAGGAGTTAGATTCTGACAGTAGTAGTGATAGTGAATTAGGTAATGAAACAGGGGATGATGAGGACTTACTTGAAAATGACAGTGACGCTTTATCTAATGTAATAACAAGCTCTTCTTTGGGAGTGTCTGATGAAGAATTATATGTTGAGGCAAGTAATATTGGTAAAAGAAAAAAAGTTCATGATCCTTTTGAGGGAATGTATGGGAATGAGTTTAAACCTGATGCTGGAGGGGATATAGTATTTGAATTTGGTCAAGTTTTTCATGATGTGAAATCCATTAGGGACAATTTGAGGGATTATGCTATCAAAGGTGATTATGTTATTACTAGAAAGAAAAATGATTCAAAAAGAATTACTGCCAATTTACCAAATGTGCATCACTTGGTTGTCTATGGAGATTTCATGCATCTATGTTACCTGATGATATAACATTTATCATTAAAACCTTACAAAGTGAGCATACTTGCATTAAGCCAGTAGGAAATCAAAACTCCAATTGTACAACTAGGTGGATTGCAGATAAATTAAGTTCAGATTTGAAATCAGATCCCAATATGAGCTCTGACTTGATGAATAATAAACTGAAGCAGAATTGGGATATTAAGGCACCTGTTTGGATGTTATATAAAGTTGGATGCTTAGGAGAGAATGAGGGGCTCCATATTGACAGTTATAGGATGTTGAGTAAATATATATTTTTTCTAAAAATGTACAATCCTGGTGTATATGTTAAGATTAAACCAACTCCAAGGTAGTCAATTAATGATCCACTAGTTTTTACAAGATTGTTTGTCTGTTTTGAAACAATCAAAACTGGATTTTTAGATGGATGTAGGCCATTTGTTGGCCTAGATAGCTGCCATTTAAAAGGATCATATGGTGGATGCTTTTTAGCAGTAGTTAGTTTGAATGAAGATAGAGGTGTGTTTCCATTAGCATTTGGTATTGTTGAGGTAAAGTTGTGGAGATAGTTGGAAATTCTTTCTTGTTTCATCTATTACAATGCATTGGTAGTGGAACTGAAACTGTCCTATTCACATTCATATCAAATAGACATAAAGTGAGTATCTATATTTCTATTTAAATTATTAAATTATGTAAGCTTAATGCTAATGTAACATTTATATGTCAAACAAAGTCTTATTGAAGCTGAAAGAATATATTTCCAACAGCTTGTCACAAGCATTGTTGTAAGCACTTATTCATGAATTTCAAAAAGGAATTCCATGGATTGACATTGAAGAATGAGTTTTGGGCTACAGCAAAAGCAACACATGGTTATGAATTCCAGATACTAATGAAGAACTTAAAGAATAAGAAAGATGATAAGCCCTTTGAGTGGGTGTGTCAAATTCCATTATCACAATGAGCCAGACATATGTTTTGGCCTGAAGCAAAGAGTGAGCACTACATCACCAATATGACTGAGAGTTTCAACAACTGGATTGGAAAACTTAGGTGAGTGATTATTATTAGCATCATTGAAGGAATCAGGCAGAAGTGCATGATGAGATTACGTAAAAGGTACTCCAAAGCTTGTTCATGGGAAGGTGAATGTTAAATGGTAAAACCAATAGGGCACAGGATAAGAGAAATTGTCATCAAAAAAGAAAAAGAAAGATACAGACAATTGTTCATTTTGCTTGAAAAATGTTCTTTCCCAAGCAATCTGATAATCATAATAATTGTATTTAATATTTTGGTTCATTTGTCCAATTGTCATGACCATTTCTCTCATTTTGTGAGGTTCAAGACCCCAATCTGTAAGAGTCCATACTTTCAAAATTCGAACTTTACAATATTTTAATTTATTTGGTATTTGTGGATCATAATTATTATGAATAATAACAGAGCAAGTATTTTGAGAATGGTCTCATAGAAATGTTGTGATTTTTGAAAATTGTCTGGTATATAAAAATGACTTTTTGGAAAAACAGTGCTACATAACTGATAGACACTTATATCGGGGTTTTGGGCCCAATATTCTGGTTCAATTGTCAGGATATACTCATCAATGGGCTTATAAGTATAGTCTGTCTGGGAGAATTCTTGTGAAGATGTTGGTAATGGGTTTGAAGATGATGGTCCACTAGCAGTTGGGCCAGTAACTGCTTGTTTGAATGTAGAGGGTGGAATTGGAGCAGCCTGTAATGGGCCAAACCTATTGACAGAGGCAAAACTAGGCAACCTTGGTCTTGGAGAAGTTGATATTACTAATGCACTGGATATTGGGTTCATTGGTCTGTGTAAAATAGAAGAAGTACTGGTATAAATTGGTCGGGGAGTATTTGGCGGTAAGAGATTTATATTAGTAGGCTTAATTTTTGGTGATCTTAATGAGATCTTTTCTTTTCCTTTGTCAGCCATGCTGTCCCTGCAAAAATTCACGTGTTAGAAAATCAGCAATAGAATTGTCAGTTCATTTTATATGAATAATGTCAAAATCAAAAATGGATAAGAAAGCTTGCCACCGGGCAAAAATATGTTTAGCTGCTAAATTTTTTACATCTTTGGTTAGAACATCCTTAGCAGCTTTACAGTCTACTTGAATTGTAAATTTCTGATTTAATAAATCTCCTTGAAATTTTGTGACACATAATACTATTGCTAAAATTTCTTTTTTAATGGTAGAATATTTTTCTTGAGTCGGATTCCAAACTCCTGAGTAGTATCTGATAATATGTTCTTTATTATTGATACGTTGTTTTAATATGCCTCCAAATCCTTGGTCAGACGCGTCTGTTTCTACTATTTTTGGTATATCAGGATTGCAAATATTTAAACATGGTAAAGTTTTAACATGTTTTTTGATTTCCTGAATAATTTTAGTATGGTTACTAGTCCATGGTTTAGGGTTTTTCTTTAATCTATTATATAATGGTTTACATAGGATTCGTAACTTAGGTAAAAAATCTGCAATATAATTTAATGAACCTAAAAATCTTTGTAATTGATTCTTATCTTTGATTTCGTCGGGAAACTTATTTGCAAATTCTATACTCCTTTGGATTGGTACGATTGTGTTTTGATAAATCTCATGACCTAAAAATCTAATCTTTGTTTGAAATAATTTCATTTTTGGTTTTGATAAAACTAGGCCATTTCTTCTTACAGCTTTATAAAAAACATTTAAATGTTTAATGTGTTGGTTTATAGTTTCACTAAAAATCAAAACATCATCAATATAAGTGATTATAAAATTATATGGATTGAAAATATCATTCATTATTTTTTGGAATTCACTTGGTGCATTTTTTAGTCCAAAAGGCATAATATTCCATTCATATTGTCCGAACGGTACTGTGAAAGCAGTTTTGTATTTATCTTGTTCAGCTATTTGAATTTGCCAAAATCCTGATTTCATGTCAAATTTTGAGAATATTTGTGCTTTGTAAAGTCTATTTAATAAATCTTGTTTATTTGGTATAGGGTATCTTATCCATTGTAAAGCAGTATTTAAAGGTTTATAATTTATGACTAATCGGGGGGCGCCCCGTTCAATTTCTGCATTTTTCATTACATAAAAAGCTGCACATGACCAGGGTGATTTACTTGGTCTGATTAATTTTTTAGATAATAAGTCTTGTATTTCTTTTTTACAGAATTCTACCATTTCTTGGTTCATCTGTATAGGTCTAGCTTTTGTTGGGATATTTTGCTCATTAAATCCTGGTTCGTACGGTAGAGTTACTATATGTTGTTTTCTGTCCCAAAATGTTGTTGGTAATTCTGAACATAAGTCTTGTTCAAATTGTTCTTGAAGTTTTTTAATTTGTTGTTTAATGTTTGGATTTTCTAATTGTTCTTCTATTCTGATAGAATGTAAATCTTTCTTTAAAAATTTTATTTGGTTTTCCAAATTATTAATTTTACTTACATTTGTTTGTTGAAATATATTAACATCATGATAATTAATTGGTGTTATAAATTGAAAAATAATATCTTGTCCTAGCACATTTGTTTCTAATCCTAATTGGGTGACCTTAAATGGATACAACATTTGTAAAAATGGGTTTCCTAAAATAATTTGTGTATTAAGATTTTTTATTAACATAAATGTAGTTTTAAAACAAATGCCATTATTACAAATATGTGCACTAGGTATTTTGTAATCTATCTTGACTTTAGTAGAATTTGCTGCAGATAACGTTTGTTTAGTTTTATGAAAGTATTTACTAGGTATTATGCCTTGGTCTATACAATTCATGTCGGCACCTGAATCTAACATGGCTATGGTTTCTAATGTAAAATCTTTTATTGTTAAATTTATTTTTACATACCATTTCTGATATTTAATTCGAGTAATATCATTGAACTTTAATGGTTGTTCTTCTTCGGTGTCTGTTTCTATTAATTCTTCTACTTTTGTTTTCTTTTCCTGAACTCTGTCCTATATTGTGGTTTTGTTGCATGTGTTGATTTTGTTCTAAATAATCACATCTTAGTTTTAATTGTCTTACTTCTAGTTTTAATTATCTTATTTCAGATTGTACGTCTATGGAAGAAATTGTTATTACTGATTTTTTATTTTTAAACATTTGTTCAATATCTTCAAATTTAGTTGGTGGTGCAGTTTCTTATTTTATTTCTTCATTAATTAATTTTGTTAATTTTTTAAACATTTTTCGTTTTATATTGGAATCTCGAACTTGTTCTAGTTGTTCCAATACTTGTTGATATTCTGTTAAGACATTTACTTTATTGTTACAATGACAAATTTCTCCTTGACAATTATGGTTACTATCTGTACTATTTATTGTATCTGACGAATTGTCACTACTGTATTCATCCTCTAGTTCTGAAGAAGATAATTTAATTTGGTCAATTTTCTCTAATAATTGATCTATGTTATCAATTTTTAATTCTAAACCTAATTCATGTATTTTCTTTCTTGCAGGACATTCTTTAGCATAATGTCCCTTTTGGTTACATAAATAACATGTTATGTTATTTTTGTTATTGAATTTTCTAAAATTATTTTTCTTATAATTATTTCTTTTAAATGGTCGCTTAATAAATGGTTTTCTAGTAGGCTGTTTATCATATTGTTTCTTATAAAATTTCTTTCTAGGATACTTATTTTGTCTATAAATTTTGTCTTTAAAAGACTTATTTCTTTTATATTTTTGTTTATTTATTGTTCCAAATCCAAATTGTTCGCACCAGTTTCCTAATTCCTTTCTCGATTGTCTATTTTCTATTTTTATTTTTTGTTGTAGTTTCATGTCTCTGCATAATCGTATTCTGGTTAAATTTACACATGTGATTAGATCTCCATAAGTTAAGTCATCATATGATATGTGTCCAAATTTTTGTTCAATTGTTTCCTTTACTTTTGTAGAAAATAGTCTTGGTAGTCCTGTTAAAAATTTCTCTTTCCAGTGATAGGCATTTGGTTCTGCTAATGCATAAACTCTTTTTAGAAAATTGTCTTTATACCATCTAAAATTTTCTAACTTCCTACACTTAAGATTTTGTAAGATTTCACTATTGCGTTCTGTATATAAATCTAAATCTCCTATAAAATGTGAGATAAGATTATAGACTAAATAAGCTAATGTGAAGGATTGTGCTTGTCCTGTTGTTGGGTCAATAACTGGTTCTCCTGTGGTATTATCTATTCTTCTTGCTGTTAATATATTAGTTTTTATTTCATTACTTAATAATTTGTCCCACCAAGTTCTTAGTTCTCCTGTAAAACCTAATATTATATTTTCAGCTGCTTCTCGTTCAGTAACTCCAACTCTTTGTTTATATATATTTCCTACAATTACCATTTCTTTGGTTATTTGTATAATTTCAATTTCAGACATATCATCTATATTCCATTCATAAATATTTTTTGCATTATATTGTTTTTGTTTTCTGTCTAATATTTTTAAATCATCTGGTCTTCTATCATAATTTCTTCCTATCGTATTTACAGGAATATTGTCTTCTTGATCAGAGTCTGATGCTTCCAAGGAATTGTCAATAGTGTTATTTTCAGAAGAAGAAGTCTCATTATATTCTGTTAAAATAGTTATTTTATTTTTATCTTTACTGGTACTTTCACTTGGTATATTACTTTGAGTTTGTATAGGTTCATTTATTTTAATGTCTCCTGTCATATTGGTTTTTGGAGACGTACTTTGTTTAATTCCTCCTTTAGAAATATTTTGTTCTTTTATAATTTTCTGTAATAATTTTGACATATCATTTAATTCTGTTTTTGGACTTAGTGTTACTATCTCAATGGGGTTTTGTGATGGAGGTATCATTTTTGTGAAAGGTTTATTAATGGGTTTTATAGCTGGATCTATATCATATAGTTTTGGATTACTATATCTTTGGGATAAATATATTGTATTTGGTTTAGGTGTTGTTGGTGATGGTGCTTGTGGTGTTTCTATATGTTCTATATTTGTGATTGCTTCGTGGTTTCTTTCTATCTTTTCTTCCATTCTATCTAATTGTTGTCCTATTATATGTAATGATATATTGGTCCAATTATTTTGTAAGTTTATTTCTCTTATGTTGTTATCTTGGATATTGTTGGTATTTACGATTGGTTGCATTCCATGAGATATTTGGTTCCTTTTGAAAAATACCCTATCTAGGGGTGGTCTTTCACATTCATGGGCTAAATCACTAGGTTCTCCTGAATTACTAACTTTATGCCATTTATGTATTTTCTTTTCTAATATATTTAACTTCTTTTCATGAAAATATTTTAAATATGTGAAGAACGGTATAGTAGTCTCTACTTGTTCACAAAATGCAAAGAATTGTTTTTTAATTAGACTTTGTTCTTTTCTGGAATATGTTTGCAAAAATGTATCTCTATTCCCCCGGTTTTGTTCTGACATGTAGTCAGCTTGAATTTGGTCTTTATCAAGATTAAAAGGCTGGATTAAGGTATTAATAGAATAATCACTATCTTCATATGGTTGACTAAATTGACCTTGTCGAAATACTCCTTCTTGTATTTTGATACCTTTTGTAGTACGTTGTGGTATAGTTTGAGGGTTAAATGTTTCTTCGATAGGTTTTGTACCAGAAGTTTCACCAACAAAAGGTCCTGTATATGGTGGAATCGTAGTGTCTTCAGAGATACTAGTATCTGTATTGATTTCAATATGAGGTCTTCTTTGTGAGGATCCTATTGAATGTCTGGAAGGTTGGTAAATGGTTGGACTAGTTTGTCTAAAAGAGTTTGATCTTTTATATTTTAATTCTACTGCTCCATCTTCTGTTTGTATAATATAGTCTACTTCTTTATTTTCTTTTGGAGGTAAACTTGGTATGGTTTTGACAGGGTATTTCCAGCTTTCTGGTAGATTCACATCTTTCCATTTTATTGTTTTTGGTATAGTAATATTGGCTTTCGTTTGGTCAATTTCCCAAAAAATTGTCTCACCTGTTAATCTATTATGATTAATAGCATTTGGACATAGTCCTGTATTCATTATTTTATAATTTAATCGATAAAATATTTCATAAATATGAGATCCTTTTAACATATTATAATTATGTGTTAAAATGTCTAAGGTTAATATTTTCATAATATGAGGATCAGTTAATGAAATTGTAAAATTAGGAAAACAATTTGAATATATTGGTCCATTAGTTAAACTAGTTTCAAATAATCCTAATAAAGAGTCTTTGTAATTATTATGTCTACAATCTCTTAATGCTACATGCATACTGGTATTTAAACCTTCTACAGTTAATGGTTTAATTGCAATTTGTACTAAACCTATGTGCATAAATCTATATCCTTGACTAATGTATTTTAAAATTGTCTTCTTACTTAGTAAACTCATAGATTGATTTTCTGAATATAATGATATAACTTTTTCTTTGGTCTTAATAGCTCTAGCAGCTTTAAAATCGAATATGCCTTTTTTATATATGGCTGAAATTTCTGTTTTAGGAGGTTTCCAATTAGCTAATTGTTGGTCATTCCAAGTACTTTCCCTAGATAATATGGTTGTATTATTATCTGTAATATTTAAATCATTTATGAGGTCTTCATCTGGTTGTCTGGACCTAGAAGATCTAGTTCTCCTAAACATATTCATCTTAAAATTCTAGGGTTTTCACTTACACTTCCTTCTCTACTCACACTGCAGGTCTTACACTCCTCTGCCTGACTTACGGTTTTCGTGACACAGTGTCAACCCTAAGATTCTAATTTGAATTGGTTTAAAAATACTAGATATTTCCTAGGCTCTGATACCATTCTCAAAAATACTTGCTCTGTTATTATTCATAATAATTATGATCCACAAATACCAAATAAATTAAAATATTGTAAAGTTCGAATTTTGAAAGTATGGACTCTTACAGATTGGGGTCTTGAACCTCACAAAATGAGAGAAATGGTCATGACAATTGGACAAATGAACCAAAATATTAAATACAATTATTATGATTATCAGATTGCTTGGGAAAGAACATTTTTCAAGCAAAATGAACAATTGTCTGTATCTTTCTTTTTCTTTTTTGATGACAATTTCTCTTATCCTGTGCCCTATTGGTTTTACCAATGGTGGAACAAATTTGGTATCAATGAAAACAATATCCCAAATCAGATCGTTATAGCAAAAGAACAATTCTTTGAAAGACAACAGTTGCCAGAAACTGTTACCATAGCCCCATCTTGGCTAGTATATAGTCACCATTTTCATATCCCATGGATACTCATGATCGAATACCAGATAAAAGACCAAACCATAGGTATTTTTCAAGTACCTACTCTAGTCAGAAAATTCAAAACAAAATGGTGGAATAAAACTAATCTACATGGCTGTGACAATAAAGCCTTTGACCAATTCTTTCAAGACCACCCACAATTTTGCAAAAAACCCAGTATTTCTATCATCACTAGACAAGAAACTTTCTTAGCCCGAAAACAACAAATTATGTCTCAAATGGCTGCATGTACATCAGAAGAAGAATATGACCAATTAATCAATGAACTAAATGAAGTTAGAAGCTCAGCAGCATCTCCATCCCCAATTAGCCTGGACAACGACAATGATGATTTTTTCACCCAGGCAGAAATCTAATTCACCAGAAGACAACAAAAATAATGACGCAAGCAATGACGTCACCCAGAAGACAACAAAAACAATGACGAAAGCAATGGTGTCACCCAGACAAGTGGCAGACAAAGACAAAAACATTGGGACCCACAGAGCACTCAACTGACAAAGATGGCAGACAAAAATAAATGGTGGAGCCCACATAGCACTTACCAGAAGATGACTGCTGAATTCCATTTGATAAAATTTGGCGTCCGACGTCTATAAAAGGGAGCATCCAGACCAGTTGGAGACACACTGAAATTTACAAAAGAAAAACTTCTCTCTCTTTCCTTATGTATTCCGAAAGAAGTATAGTTTTATTTTCAACAATCTGTAAGGAAACCGCTGTTTACTACAACACGGTTGTAGCAGTATTTATTTAAATATTTGTATATACAAAGTAAGTTTGTATTTGTACTTTCATTTCATATTGTAATACAATTCGTATTATACAACTGTTACTGTGTAAGTCCGTATTGACGGCAAACCATTTTCTCTCTCTCTACGATTATCCTTCTGAGTTAATTCTGGGTTTCCAGGTTAACAGTGCAGGAACCCTAACCAACTTAAAATTAAGTATGCTCTGTGGTTGCGGTTTACACCGATCCTCCACATCAGAAATTGTATTGTTCATTTAAAAATCATGTTTATATTTTTATTTGATATAATTGAATTAAACAATGGATATGTTTTACAATATTATCTGTCAACTGAAACAGATTATATGATTGCATATTATTTTTATGAATATCTTAATTAAAATATCACCATAAGATTTATAAAATCTGCTCTAGAAAAATTAAGTCTAGTTGATTTAACCAATAAAAGAGAAGTAGAAACCTTTAAGAAAAATATAATCGAACAAGGAAGATTCATAAGTGATTATCATACTACAAACCATCATGATATCAAAATCTTATATATCTCAATCCCACACCTATTTTAACAAAAGAAATCAGATCCTTTTACGCTTTCAGTAATAACTTAATTGCCACTATTGTCAAAATACATAGAGCAATCAACTTCAATTGCTTAAGTGTGTTCTCAATGCTGTCAACTCTCCCTCGTAACACTATATTCTCATTTTTCAGCATATTAAACTCCTCTCTCATATCATCAGGAAAACGATGGCAATGGCGCTACCTCACTTCCTTTTATGATTGTCCATGTAGCAGTAACAGATGAAGCTGGAACACACCATCCCCCGAAACTTCCACATTTGTTATTCTTGCAGTAGTAGAATAGCCTATTTGGATTGTTCACCAATTTAGAAATTTTTATTTAAGCTCTAATCCCACAATCACAATTAACATTGAGGTATCTTCCCTACTAGCCATATCTTATTCTAATAGAAGAAGACATTGCAAAGAAAGGAAGTAGAGAGAAGGAAATAAGATACCCTAATCTCTATTACTACATCTATATAGTATCAATGTTTCGGTGGGAACGTGATGGAGGGAAAGAACATGCATAGTTTGGCGAGAATATGGGAGATTAGAATTTTTGGTAAATACAGAGGGTTTGGGATAGGATTGGGAGATCATTGTAATTCTTCAGAAGTTTTTATATGTTAAAAGGGTATAATTGGAATAAAATATTTATTCCTCATTTGACCCAGTTGACTAACAAAGTTTTTAATTTTAATTTGAATGGAAGGATCACATAATTAACATAATTAAACTACATGCATTAACAAATTAGATTTAAAAAAATGAGGGACTGAGTAATTAATATTGTCAAATCTCGAGCAGTAAATAATTATTTACCTATATATATGAACGATTGTTAATTGTTATGATACCTTTAACTACATATGTGATTATGTATATGAAGTTTTAAAGTTTAACGATTTGTGATATATTATGTTCTCTTATTTATATAAATACAAATAAGTGTAAAAATTAATTCTAAAATTATAATATAGAAATAATTTCTACATATAAACAAAATTCGACAATATCAAAAATGTAATGACATTAAGTTTTCAACTACTGGAATATTCTGTACACAAATAAATTAATAAAAAAATTATATTTCATCATCAAAACTAGTCTAGTTTTCTTCAGCTTGACTGTTAAATCAATATTATCATATTTAAGAAATTACCATATTTAATATTTAGATCAATATCTACAAATCTAATATTAAAAACCTGCAATATTTAAAATTTAATTTAATTGTTACTATAATGATTGTAATGTTAATAAAACTTTTAAAGTTTAAATGATTATTTGAGAATTAAAAACTTAATTGAATTTGAGATTCTTGAGTTAAGAAATTGTTTGAAGATGTCCTATAACTACGAATTCGACCACTTTCTCAATGACGACCTCATCCACGAGCACACCAATTAAATTTCTGTCGTGACCTTCATTCAAATTCAGACCTAAAACAATTACCGTATAGTCGTTCTCATGTAGATGCAACTATTGGATTGCTAACATACACTTGTTCAGTTCGAAAATTTTCTTTAACTTTACTCCTCACTTCAATTTTTGTATTCTCATTTTCCTCATTTGATCTCACATCCCATTTTAATAAATCTAACTTCAGATTCTTAAGATATGTGTAATACCCGGCTAGAGTCCGGTATCAGAATTCTACTCTCCGGTAGAATCCAAGATGTCGGAATCCTCTAAAAGGGTAAGAGTTATGTTTTTTTTAAAGTCTTTGAGTATGTTTTAATGTTTTAAGTATAAAAGGAAATGAGGTTTTGAAAGAAATGCACCAAGGAAGAAATGCCAGGTTCGGCCGCCGAAGGTGAAGTTCGGCCGCCGAACATGCATGAGTTTGGAATCACGTTAGGCCGCCGAAGGTGGTCTGGCCAGCCACCTATAAAAGGCCCTAGGTCGGTGGATGGATAAGATTTTCTTCCATTCCACAGACAGAGATGAGACCATGATCTTCCTTGGGTGATCTTCATGTTTTCTTCAACGCTTTCAAAGTTTTGATGGGTTTTATATTGTTTTGAAGCTTTTGAGCAAATCAACCAAACGTTTTGACGTTGGAGACTTTGAGGGAGAGTTTCTCCATATCTCTACGTTGGGATCGTTTATCTTCTTGTTGTAAGAAGTAAGTGAAGATCCTGAACTTCTTTTCATGCTTTATGAAGGTTTTATGGAGTTTTATGGGTAGAAATGCATGATTAGGTTAAGTTGAGTTTTTGGTTGATTTGTGGTCAAAGCATGCTTATGTGTTTAGTTGCGTTGTTTGTTGGGGTTTTAAGTTAGGTTAGGACCCCTTTGTGCCTATACTTGAGTATATGCAGGCTGTGGAATTTGGGGTTTTATGCTTGTGTGAAGTTGGGTGAGTTTGCTTGAAGCAGAGCAGGGTTCTGCCTTACTGGCAAACCCAGTTTCGGCCGCCGAAGGAAGGTTCGGCCGCCGAAGGAAGGTTCGGCCGCCGAAGGAAGGTTCGGCCGCCGAAGGAAGGTTCGGCCGCCGAAGGAAGGTTCGGCCGCCGAAGGAAGGTTCGGCCGCCGAAGGAAGGTTCGGCCGCCGAATATGCGAAAGAGGTGGTTTCGGCTGCCTAAGCATGCCTAAGCTTGCCCCCGAAAGTTTGGACTTTCGGCTCTGGAGAGGGGTTTCGGCCGCCGAAGGTGCCGCCGAAGGTTGGGGACTTTCGTCTCTGGAGAGGACTTTCGGCAGCCGAAGTGCCGCCGAAAGTGCTTGAGTTTCGGCTCTGGAAGGGACTTTCGGCCGCCGAACCTGCCGTCGAAAGTGCCCTGTCCAGCCCTCTTTTGCATTATTTATGTGATTGTTTTAGGATGTTTTAGGGGGTTTTTAGGGAGTATTATAGAGTTGTGCTTGAGCTAGTTTGATCCCTCATTTGCGTCCACCTGTGTAGGAACAGACCAGAGGAACCGAAGAGAGCAGCAGTGAGCACTGCTTCAGAGTATTCAGAGTCAGTTCAGAGTCAGCCAGAGGTGAGTGAAACTAAACTTAATGTTTTAAATTGAGAAATTAAATGCTTTTAGCATGTTCCATGCATCATGATATGTAATAGGTTGAGTGCACTAGACTACACTAATGTGACGCATTGCATTATTCTATGCTTGTACGGATCGGACATAGTGGATTCATTAGCCCTCGTAGTAAAGTCCTGAGGAGCCCTGAGAGGGCCGGGCACAGGGCACCCTAGGGTACGTAATAAAGTCCTGAGGAGCTCCTTCGCGGGTCGGGCACAGTTGAGGGATTTTTGAATCAGTCCGTCTGAGATGGGTGATTTACTTGTGATGTGATGCATTTCATGTGAGCATGTTTATTAATATGGTTTTATTGATTCTACTCACTGGGCTATAGTAGCTCATTCCTCTCCTTAATCCCAGTCTTGCAGGATCAGAGGTCAGGGGAAGTTCAGCAGGGTACAGGAAGAGTAAAGAGTTTTGTAATAGCATAGTGTGGACATGAAATCTTGTAAAGAATTGTATGAGCTTTGTATAGAGTGTAGTAGTGTGCTTGACCCATATGTATTGTAAATCCCTTTGGTATACATGGTTTGTTTTATGTAAATGTTTTTATGAGTATGTGAAAACCAGACTTAACATGTATGAATTTAACCCGTCTAGAGCAAGCTCTAGTAAGGGGTTCTGTAGTACAGAGATACAGAGATAGTGCATGCACAGGTTGAGCCTTGGTTCAGAGCAAAGTTTTATATTTTTACAGAAAATGTATGATCATGTATGGGTCTTTACAGGTACACAGAAAGTATAGCAGGCTTGCTACGGGTCCCCGCGACCTTAAGTCGACCTGAATCCTAGCACCGGTAACGGTCCGATTTTCGAGTCGTTACAATATGTCTTCATATGTCTCAATTTTGAAACTCTTTCCATTGCTATATCTGGAACTTTATTAAAAAAAATTTCAATTTATTTGAATTACTTATATTCTTCTTTTATATGAGACTACCCAACATAAAAGAAAATCTTATTGTTCCTACAATATACATATTTTCTCCATCTTCTTAACAAGTACCTCTCATTAATTCTCTTAATATCTTTTAAAATAATTACCTACATATGTGTGCATATAATATTCCCTTTGATTCAAATTTTCTGTAATTGCTTTTTAACACAACCTTATTCTTTATAAAGAACAATATAAACATACTCCTTTATGCAAAAAATTATTGAGCAAGCCCATTTTTAGGATTTTATGCTTTTCAAACCCTTCCTCCACAACTTCATCATCTCCATTGCCATCTTCACTTTCATTCTATTGATGTACAAGACAATGCAATATATCACTTAATCTCATGTTGAAATTGCTTGAACATATTTGTAGTATATGTTTCTTGAAATTGTCTCTCCCAATAGAAATATGAAATGCACTTAATAACTACATCTTTTGATTTAAAATCAGCAAAAAAAACTCTTCCTCCACCTTATCACGCAATGAAATCTCATATTGCTCAACAAATTGTTTAAGAGTGCTAGTAGAGTTAATATATCCATTAATTTATGTATGCATACTTTTACTTTTTTGAGTTGATAGTATTTATTTCCAAATATATGATAACATAAATAAGAACCCATGGTCTTCTTTCGTTATGTATCTTCACAAGCCACTCATTATCTTATAAGTTGTACTTCTCAATAAACTGATTTCAGTTTGTCTCGAACATTGTAGAATTTAGACTATCATATAACACTGCTTTAAGCTCATTTTTTGCCTTGTCATGCTCTTCAACACCCTTTAACTTCTCAGGAACCTTACACATGATGTGCCATATATAAAACTTGTGAATTGTATTGAGCATAACTTCTCTTATTGCACTTTTTGTGCTCTAACATTGATATGTCATTATTACATTTGGAGGAAGACCACCCATTACTCCAAGCCATGTATTAAAAAATCATTTAAAAGTATTAATATCCTCATGAGAGATAAGTGTGCTACCCAACAAAATTTATTGACCATAATGATTAATTCCAATAATACTAACGTATGGCATTCTATATTGGTTCGCCAAGTAGGTTGTATCTACATTTACTACATCATAAAACTCTTCATAAGCTGCTATGCTACGAGGATGCATCTAGAACACATTTCTCAGCTTTTGCTCCTCATTTGCATCAATCAAATAAAAAAAAAACATTTATTGTTGTTGCATTATTAAAAATACCCTGCTAATACAATAAGCATCTCTATTTCCAAGCCTTAATGTCCTTGTTCTGTTAATAAAAGTGTGACAGTCTTTAGGCAAGCAACTTAATTGTTATGGCCCCCTACCTTAGACTTGTAACAGTTTAACACTTTTTCTTATCCTTATGCTAGTAATATCTTAGGCTTTAAGTTTTCTTTTAATGCACTAGATAAACTCCTATGTGCATGCATGAACCTAGACATATGAGGATCCAATTTATGGTTATGATTAATCTCTAATTCTATAACTTGTCACATTAATTTGCTTTTTAAAGTTGCACTTAGCCTAGCCGGACAGTTTATCCTCTTTGATGACTACTTTGCATTTGATTTTCTCCCCCTATCCCAACTGATAGTATGATACTTATGCACATTATTGGCCCCTTTAGCAATAAACTTCTTACCCACACTAAAACCCTTTTTCTTGACATAATAAAGATAGGATTTAAATAGTAGATCAAACTAGCGTAATGACTACCCATTTTAGGAGATTCAAATTATTTTGCTGCCTACATCTGTTGATTATTTTTGCCACTTTCAAGGATATGATTGTCACTTTCATTTGCGTATCTAAACCCATAGACATCTTCATATACATGTAATTCACCATATATGTGACTTTGTTCAATTTCTCGCACCACTTCATCTGTTTCAAGTTCATCCTCATTTTCATCTTCACTCTCTCTAATTAATTCT
This sequence comes from Manihot esculenta, assembly GCF_001659605.2. Taxonomy (NCBI): domain Eukaryota; kingdom Viridiplantae; phylum Streptophyta; class Magnoliopsida; order Malpighiales; family Euphorbiaceae; genus Manihot; species Manihot esculenta. The sequence goes on along the minus strand of NC_035163.2, from coordinate 15,304,372 downwards.
AAGAATACATCATTGAGTTTCCCATTGATACGCATATTGTTTTCATATTGATGAACGTCGTTACTCCTATGGAGTATCCAATCATCAGCTCCACATATGTTGTTATTATGGTTGTCATTACCATCACTGCTTCTATTATTTATTGATATGGAAGGAACAATTCACCGGCGAATCTCATCTTCATAATGAGTGTTGTCATCATCTCTACTATTGTTGTTACTATGTCTGCCAATGACATCACCCATTTTAGAATCCATTGATAATGAATGGCTAACAATTCAATGTGTAATTTTACTCCAAAATATAAACAGTGGAAAAATTCTTTATGATTTTCTCTCCAATGTATAAAACATGCAAGTAGCTTCATTATTTTTTTCCTCCAAGTCTAAGATATTGGTTGAAAATAAAAATACATTAAATAAGTTGTTTGCTCAAGCAAGACTTATTTCCTTAATGTAACATAGTTCAATAAAGCAAAAGGGAGGAAAATCTTACTAAGGAGATAATCAGTTGGAGGGAAAACTTTACATCCAAAATTGAAGAAGTACAGAAATGACTTTTCAAGCCTAGAGAGACCCATTAAGCCACATTAAATATGGCTCAATTTGATTCAAGAATCATTATTGAAAGAAAAAACTCCCTTTTTTTATTATATAAAAGGGTTTGTATTAAAAAACTATTAAGGTAAAGTTACATAAATGGTCCAGATCGACCCAGAGATAATGCAGAAATCCCTTTAACTACAAAACCCACAAGCCCAAACTCAAAAGAAGTGCTCCAGTCTATCCGTGTAGCTACCCATTCTTATGCACCACATTATAAAAATAGGAGGCACTATGGATGACCAGACGAAAGCTACAATGAGACAAACAAACCAAGGTAGCAATAATAAAACATGGCCAAAGGAAAGCAAACTAAAAGCCAAGATATCCAGAAGCATAAAAACACAACTTGCTAGTAGAAAATCCATATGCAGTCCATATTAAGGATAAAGACTAACTATAACAGTTTTATCTATTTGTAACTTGAGTTATAGCTGTATACTTATCTTGTATTTAGTTAGTTGTAGACTTGTATTATATAAGCTTCTGTAATACGTTCAGTAAATATAACAAAAAACCCTTTTCTCTATATGGTATCAGAGCCGCAATCTGCTCTCACGAGTTTTCTGATCCAATTTTCTTTTAATTAATGGCTTCGTCATCTAATATTGTTATTCAATTAAATGCTCCAACGCATTTTCCAATTAAACTTACTCAAGATAATTTTCCTGTTTGGAGAAAACAGATCCAATCAACTTTAATTGGTCTTGATTTACTTGATTTTATTGATGGTTCAAGGGTTGCACCATCACAATTTCTTTCTAAAAAAGACAAAACAGCCAACCCAGCTTTCGCCTTATAGTTTCGACAAGATCAAATCTTGATCAGTGCTCTTTTAGGAAGTTGTTCCGATACTATTCAATCCTTGATTTCTTCAGCCAATACTGCCAAAGAAGCATGGGATCGGCTTCACCAGAGTTTTGCTAATGTTTCTCGTTCTAGAATTTTGTCCTTAAAAACTAAATTAGCACAGCACTCTAAGGGAACCAAACCGATTGCTGTATTTCTCAATGAGATGAGGGCTATTGCAGATGAGCTTGCTCTTACCCAGAATCCGGTGAGTGATGATGACTTAATTGTTTATATTATCAAGCGATTGGGAGATGATTACAGTCCCATAGTTGCTGTGTTAAAAGTTTGTGAAACCCCAATAACCTTTTCTGATCTCTTTGAAAAACTTACTGATCATGAACGATCCTTACAAGAAAAAGATTCCACAACTGTTTCAGCTACGTCACAAGTGATTGCTACTGTCAATTACACTCAACGTTCTGGAGGGCGTTCACAAAATCAAAATGGCAATTATAATCGATCTCCACAAAACTCCAATTATTCTGGAAATCGACGTGGTGGTCGTGGTTCTTACTCTAGTGGTCGAGGTCGAGGTTCTTATCGACCTGATGTGGTATGTCAATTTTGTGAATATACTGGGCATCTACTGCTGAATGTCGCAAATTGGCTCGCTTTCTTAAGGAGAATAATATGTCTTTAAAGACTGATACCTCTCATTCTTCAGCACCGATACCTGCAGTTAATGTTACTTCTGCTATGGCTGCTTCTTCTCCACAACAATGGTTGTTTGATAACAGAGCTTCTCATGATGTTGTGTTGAATCCAGCTTCTTTGCAAAGCTATTCTGACTATGGAGGTCCTGAGGAAGTACAACTTGGTGATGGTAAAATGCTTGCTGTATCACATACTTGTCCAAAAAAGAACGGCAAGACCCATAAATAAACAAATTGATCAGTAGCTTGTGGTTTCAACAACCAGAAGGGAATAACCTTGATCATGGTAGTCCGATAACAGAAGAAAGAGAAAGAAACCCAACATTTCAAAATCACGCACACAATTAAGACACCAAACAACTCATACCTTAACCAACACAAAACACATATACATAGAAAATTGATACATGCAAAATCAGAAAACAAAACCCTTCCTCATCTTGAAGGCAGAGGAAGCGAATTGTCCTCCCAATCCTCTTCGCAACGCTCTTCTTATTTCTTCTTCTTTCTCTCCTTTTCTTTAACGTAGCCTGCTAATCTTCATTATAAAGAATAATTAATTACAATGATTTCATGGTATTAGTACAATGAGAGCTTTTCTCTCTAAAATTATTATTTAAATGGTTAAATGGCATTAGTATTTAATAAATAATTTTAAATTAGGAAAAATTACATTTAATTCTTAAGATTTAGTAAAACATATAATTATGTCCTATAAATTTTTATTTAGTTATAAGGTTTTATATATATATATATAACTCCGGCGTTGGAATACCCACTTTCCGGCGGAATCTCTATCGGAATCCGGAATCTCGAAGCTAGAATCTTTAGAAGGGTAAAATAAAGTTTTCATAAAATGAATTTTGGTTTTATTGTTTGGAATTTTTGTTAAGGAAATAAAAGAGTTTTAGAGGAATCCCAAGGTTCGGCCGCCGAAGGTGGTTCCTCTAGCCACCTATAAGAGGCCTTCAGCCCGAAAATGAGAGAGCTTCCTCTCCATTTTCGGGCAGAGGTAAGTCCATGCCCTTCCTTTGATGTTCTTGTTGAAATTCCTTTAAATCTCTAAGAGAATTCATGAGTTTTCCTTTGTTTTTGAAAATTTGAGTTTGAATCTAAAGTTTTGTACCTTAGAGACCTCTGGAGGTCGATTTCCCTCATCTCCGAGTTGGGTTGTTATCACCTTTGTGTCTCCAAAAGGTAAGTTTGAATCTTTGCCTTGCTTCTATTTTCTAGAAGTTTTCAGCAAGTTTTAAAGGGGTTTAAGGGTTATTGATGCATGCAAATTGTTAAATCTTAAGTTTTAGGGTTTGGGTTAGGATTGATGATAATGTTTCCTCTTGTGTTGTATGATGGGGATTAGACAAGTCTTAAATGCCCCTTATGCGTGTTGAGTATGTATGGTTGTTTTTTTAGCTGTGTGGGTAAGAAACGAAGCTTTTGGTGGCTGTGTGTCTAGGGCAGAATCAGGTTCTGCCTAAACTGGAGAACCCAGGTTTGGCCGCCGAAGCATGGTTCGGCCGCCGAAGCATGGTTCGGCCGCCGAAGCATGGTTCGGCCGCCGAAGCATGGTTCGGCCGCCGAAGCATGGTTCGGCCGCCGAATCTACAGGTAGAGGCAGCCTTTTGGCCGCCTAAACTGCCCCCGAAAGTATGGACTTTCAGATCTGTGAAGGGTTTAGGCCGTCGAACCTGCCCCCGAAAGTCATTGACTTTCGAATCTGTGAGGGACCTTCGGCCGCCGAAGTCCCCTGCCCAGCCTTCCCATGTTTGCTTTATATGCATGTTTTGGTATGTTTTATGGGGTTCTTGGGGAGTTGTTTAGATTCTTGTAAAGGTTATGTTTGGTCCCTCATTTGAGTCCATCTGTGTAGGATCGGACCTGGAAGACCGTAGAGGTCTGTAGTGAAATAACTGCGTCAGTAGTAGGCGAGCGTCAGCCAGAGGTGAGTAGAACTGAACTGATCTATTATTTTAAAAAAATCAAACTTTTTAAGCATGCCCATGTATCACGAATGCCATGTATATGTATTAGGTTGTTTGCATTAGAAATCACGAATATAATACATTGCATAATCTACTGTTGTTGTGAATGGATGTTGGATGACCCACTAGCCCTCGAGTATGATATGTTATGACAGATATGGAAAGAATGTAAGGGAAAGACCAGGGTTGCCCATTCTACGCCCCTAGCATTACAGATATATTATGATATGTTTAAGAGGAAGTCCTGAAGAGCACCCGTCGTGGGCCGGGCACTATTGAAACTTATAGAGGATTATTGGTGACAACTCTATCTTGATGTGAATTGTTTGTGTTGTGATGCATTTCATTCAATCATATATTCATTGAACTATTTTTATATTTTGCTCACTAGGCTCTTGTAACTTATCCCTTTCCCCCAACCCCAGGTTTGCAAGATCAGAGTTAGCTCGGGAAAGTCGGTTGAGTTGCTGGTATAGTCCTTTGTAATAGAATAGTTGTGAAAATGTATCGTTTTATGGTTTTAGAATTGTGCTTTGCCCTAGTGTTTTGTCCTTGTAATCTCTGTTTACATGATTCTCATGTAAAAATTTTAATTATGAGTTATATTTGAACTAAGCTTGAGGCATGTGATGTTAACCATACTGGAGCATTTGATGAGGGCTCTAGTATGGGTTTTATGTTTTTAGTTTTGATGTATGCACAGGTCGAGCCTTGGTTCATGGAATGTTTATGTTTTTGTTATATCTTGTAATCATGTATGAGATTTTATCAGGTGTAATATGATGTACAGTAGGCTTGCTATGAGTTCTGGCAATCTTAAATCGATATGAATCCTAGCGGTTCACGTATACATATATATATACATATACATATATGTGTATGTATATGTATATATATGTATATGTATATGCACACATGCAATTATTATTTTTACAGTCTATGAACAGTGACAATTAGAATTCGACATTTTACTCCTCTCATTTATCATACTTGTCCTTCACTGTCATGGCCATTTGAGTTTTTTTGATTAATTTTATTTTATTTCTTTGTGGTTGGATAGTTTTTTATACGTGACAATTGTAATTTATCTCTTAGTATTGTGTAGCACATTAGAGAAAATTATAGTGCATTTAATAAAAATGTTTAAAAAGACATTTTCTCAAAAACATCAAATTAAAGTGAATAGGATAATAAATTATTTAATGTGGAAACTTTACTTTTTTACTTTTCTATCAAACTTTTATGCAGAGTTTTAATTTTAGCCAATTCTTTTTTTCAATAATTTTAGCCAAAGGGTAAAAAAGAGAATAAAATATGTTAATGTTTATGCTTAATCAGCAAAGAGAATAGTTTTTTTATGTGAGTCCAATGTTAACAAAAGTAAACTATATATTTTAGTCAATCATTTACACAATATCACAATTTTAGCCTTTTTTTTCGGTTTAACCAAAAATTTCAAACTCACTTAAATTAAAATATATTTATGCAGTAATTTACTAAAAAAAATTAGCTCTATCAAACTATTGCTAGGTGGGACTATAATGTTAAAAATTAGCATCAACCCAAGATAAAATAGATAAGCATTTATTTACAAATTAAAAGTAGCTAGGTAAAAATAAGATAAAAATTACCCTTTGGTTAAAATATTTTGTAATGGGAGGTTTATTTATAATATATATAAGTAGCCAATTTAGAATAGGATGCTTATTTGCAAAAATAATTTTTAAGATTTTATCAATTTTAGTCTAGGTTGAAAATGAAGTTTATTTTAATATGATATTAAAACATTCTATGTCTTATTTTCTAGGTGTAAGATTGGATCTACCTACATTGAATTGGATCTACCTACATTTAATCATACTCAGGTGAGTTTGATATCAAAAAATATATCTTTTTACTTGTCATTTGGTTTATAAAAAATACTTGTATCTTTATAAGACACTCCAAATAGTTGAAGAATATTATTTATCGATAAACAATATTATAAGATAATTGAATTCAAATTATAAAAAAGTTCACATAGTTGGAGAATAAACTTCCTTACCATGGGGAGATAGTTTAATAGTACTTGTCCTTATATGAAATTAATGGTTGATTAGATTACTTGTGCTATTGAACTTGAAAAGAATAATTTTTTTAGTGGAAATATCTCAAATGATAATAGATCAGTTTCCTTTTTCATTGAAATACAAATTGTGGTGACCATCTAATATTGTTGGTTCAGTGAATTTCTTAGAGAATCAATTTCAACTGCGATGCAAGAATTATATACACGTCTGACCATAATTGCCTTGGATCGAAGGGAAAGCATTATAAATACTTCATACATGAAGAGGATCCAAGAAATATTAATAAGTAGGGATGAGCATTTGATTGGTTTGGTTCAAAATCGAATCGAACCGAATAAATGGAGAATCAAATTTTAGTAATTTGTAAAAATTGAATTGAACCAAACTAGAGAAAAAAATTAAATTGAATCGTACCGCTTTAGTTCAGTTCAATTCGATTCAGTTTGGTGAATTGGGATTTAATTTTAGATCTTATTATTAGTGTTTTAAGATTCGATTAAGTGTTACAACCTTAATTTTTTTTTTCTATTAATAACTAATAAACAATATAAATAATAAAAAATAATAAAATTTAAATTGAAAACTACAAAAATAATAAAAAGGGAGTTTTAAGTTCATATACCTATTAATATAAAATCATCCAAATATAACTATTTGTTTCAATTTGTTGTTGTTTTTTTACGAAAACTAAACTGAAATAATGGGATGTTCTAAAAAAATTAAAACCAAATCAAAAAGATATTAAAACCAAATCGAAATTTCAATTTTATTCAGTTATTTATATTTAAACTGAATAATACTCCTCCTATTAACTGAGCTCTCAAATACTCTGCTAGGATGAATAGATTAAGGCAAGAGAGAAAATGATGGAGCCTATAAACTCAAACCAAGTACAAAAATTGGTTGATTAACCGATGGGTCAAAATGTTTTTGGAAATAAATGAACACTCAAAATCAAATGTAAAGCTTATGAAAGTATCGAAAGATACAAAATTTGCTCAATAAACAAAAAATATACAAAATAAGAAGTAATTATGAACAAACTCTTGTTATGAGAATTATTTCTATTAGGTTAATAGGACTATTGTAACCAGTTTATATTTAGAACTAAATCAAATGAATGTTAAGACTGCACTTCTCAATGAAGAACTATAAAAAGAAAACTATATGGAATAACCTAAAAATTTAATTAAGAAGAGTAAAAACCACAAGGTGTATAGATTTAAAAGGTTTATATAGCCTCAAGCAGTCTTCTAAATTATGATATATTCAGTTTCATAACGTGATTATGTAAATATAATTTTACTATTACTATTATTAATAAAGACAATTATGTCTCTACTAAAAAGTCTAAAAATGACCTTATATATAGTATACAAATAATTAATAGTGAATAAAGTATATTACAGGAATAAAAGAGTGGTTATCATCTGAATTTGAGATGAAAGACATGGAGAAATAACATATATTCAATATATATTCTTGAAGTCAAAGATTTCAAGAGATTATTTAAAGAAATTATTATTTATTTCACATAAGTCATATATTTTAAAAAAGAATCTTGAATGGTTTAATGTAGATGACCGCAAACTGATAGACACTCTCATTTATAAAAGCAAAGATTTAAGTTGAAAAATATATCCCAAACACCATAAGAAAATAAGCAAATAAGAAGAGTCCTTTAAGCAAATACAATAGTCTAATGTATATTATGATGCGTATTATATCGAATATCTACTACATTTGTTGGGTTGATTAATAGATATAAATTAGACAGAATATCATTTAGAAAAATAGTCGAAGAATATTGAAGTATCTAAAAGGAACTACTCATTACTTATTGCAGAACCAAGGGAAAAATCTACAACTTAAAGTCCATAATAATACTAATTAGGAAGGTGATTTAAATGAAAAAAAATTCTCTTGAGATATATTTTCTTATTAAATAATAATATAATATAATATAGCAGTATAGAAATAATCATGTATAGCGTTATCTATAATGAAAGTTGAGTTCGTGGTATTCTAAATAGTTTTCGAGTGCATTTATATACGATAATATTGTTGAATTAGTAATGATTAATTGCGATAGTCAAGCCACTATAGCTTATACTAATCATCTAAAGTACATGAAAAACTTAAATATATTGATATAAAATATAATTTTATAAGAGAACATGATTCTTAAAAAATAAATGAATATGAAATATATATCTATGATATGATAGTGGATTTCACAAACCTTATTGCTAAGAGTATTTTCAATGAGTATATTAAGTCATTAGATTTGTATTAACACTAATGTACTTATTAATATTATTTGTGTTTTTTTCTTTTGCATTTTTATATTAATGATAATTCTATTTATTTGTAAAATCCATACAAATTTATATTAGTATATACATTTAAAATATAAATAAAAATATTAAAAGTTTATCAGATAAATAAAGAATTAGTCATTTCCTGCATGTAATCACCTTTATTATTTAAGTGATTAATGGAGAGAAACAATTAAAACTTTCAAATTTAATCTCTATCTAATATATTTAAATAAATATATAATAAAGTATCCAATAAGACCGTAATATTTTAACATTAATTATATTTTTTATTATTTTAATTTTTAATTTTAAAAATTTCATCCGCTTCCATTTTGATTTGTTATCTTAATTTTCCGGTAAGCAAGAGAAACCTAAAGTTAGGTATGATTAAGACGGGAGAAAAAATTAACGCGATCGGAGCGTATATATGTAATTATAAATATTTAATTTTATAGTATTAAAAATTTAAATTCTTTTTACATGGTAGTTACTGACAGGATAAATTTAATTATAAATATATAATTTTATAATATTAAAATTTTAAATATTTTTTACTTTGTGTTTATAATTATGATATCCAATAATATTATTTTAGAAAATAAAATGATTAATAATGTAATATAAAGAAAATTATGTGTTATATATATATACACTAGAAAAAAATATAAAATTTATGATTTAATTTATATTATAATAGTATATCACAATGTTAACAAATAACAATTATAAATATCATCAGAATATTTAAATACATAAATCATATTTCAAAATACCAATTTTAATATAAATTAAAATATAAATTTTGAAATAAAAATAATAAAATTATATAATATTTTTTTATTTTTTTAAAAATATTAATTAATAATTATATTTTATTTATTGTAACAACATATATTTAGAGGGCTCTAAAAATTACCAATAGTTAGTATTTATTAATAATGTGATACCGTAAGATATTATTTTAATACACTTTTGGATTAAAAATTAGTAAAATTATAATATATTTTATTTTTATTTTATTTTATAATTTATAAATTTTTTAAATAAAATAAAAAATTATTTTCCAAAAATTTTATTTAACTCTATATATTTTTATTAATATTATTATTTTAACATTCTAATTTTTTTTAAAAACTATATTTTAAAAAAATTCTACAAGAAATTAGCCTTCTTTCATTCCATCACAAAAATCATAATAAGGGAAGAAAACTAAATTAAACTAACTTGATTAGAGTAAAAATTTAATTTTTTATGAAATAAACGAAAAATTTATTAAAATATATAAATGTAGAATGAGTTTGTAATAGAAGATAAATTTATTATTTAATTTTAATAATATTAAAAACTTTATTAGTTGATATTTTAATTTTAAAAAATATATTGAAATATTTATAATATTATAAAAAATTTACTAATTAATCATTTTATTTATTTTAATTATTAAGTATTTTATTAATTAATTTATAAAATTTAAATAAATTTATTATTAAATCCTTTAATTTTATAAAAAAATATTAATTAATTTTTTCATATTGATAATGTTTTAAATATTTTTTTATAATGTTTAATTATTAAACTAATTAATTAATTTTTTAAAATTAATAAATTAATTAATAATTTTTTCTAGCATAAATTAAATAGTAATTTTCACAAAATGGAAATTATGGAGCGGAGGAACAACGTCTCTGACTTTTGGGTAAATTGGGGAAGTCCTTGTAAGCGGGAACCTTCCAGGAAGTTTCCAAATAACATTATTATCGTTCAAATACTGAGCGAGTCTGAAAGTCCACACGAACACTAACTGTTATGGATTTTTTTATAACACAAAGACTGATCCAGTTGATCCATTTGGCTCGCTTGCTACCTCTCACTCGCAGCTGTTAAGAGGATAATTCACTGTTTCAGTAGCATAGCAACAATGGTGAGTTCTGTTTTCTTTTTAATAAATAGTTTTTTCGTAAATAAATAAGAAAAATATAATTAAAAAAAAGCATTGTAGTCTCCGTCAAAAGAACCCGCCAATCTCGCAGGATTATGTGGCAACATCAATCGTATCCAGCTTCCATCTGGTTGTTTCCTAAACATGCTGTTTTTGCCTCTTTTTTTTTTTTTTTTTAATTTTTATTAAAAATTATTTTTAATTTTAATAGCAATAATAATGATTTATTTATTTATTTATTTTTTTGGGGAAGGGGGTTGCTTTGTTCTTTGTTGTGTTTGTTGTTTGGGGGGCGAGAGACTGAGTAGGCCTCTCTCTTACGTCGACGGCTCTGTTGGGAGCAGTTTGCCATTTCTCTAGCGACTTTAATTCGTAATACTAATACTGTAATAGTAATATTATTATCATCGTCGTCGTGATGAGTAGTAGTTTCTCTTCCAATGGATTGCTGCAGCCCTCGTCGTCAATGCGGCACCTCGACTTGGAGGTGGGTAATGCTACGAAGGATGACGACGTCCTCAACCACGAAGACCACCTCGAACAGCATTCCTTGGATAATGAATCTGGTCCTTTTGATATTGCTCATACCAAAAATGCTCCTCTTGAGACACTTAGGCGCTGGAGGGTAATTCTTCTTCTCTAAATTCTCTCTTTTTCTATTAATGGAATGATTGCGTTTATTACAATTGATTTTGTGATGCATTTTCCTTTTCATATATACTTGAACATGCAAATGGGTCTTTCAAGTAGTTTGTTGAGGAATTTTTTCCAAGCTCAGGGACTGCATTGTAGATGATTTAATGAGCAACTACTTGCATTTTGATTAACTGCAATGATTTCCAATTGTTTATCAGTTGTGCACTGCAAATGTGTTTCCATATAAGCAAATAAAGAAAATGTAGGTAATTTTTATCCATTGTCTCTCAGTTTAAAGGTAGTTACACTTCATTTCTCATCTTTAGTTTGTTAAATCTTATAAAACGTTAACAGTTACATAAAAATCACTCATCTTTAGAACATTATATAAAAATCTCTTAGTTAATTTTCAGTTCATTTACATGAGGGAAGTGATACGTGGGAGTACCGCAGTTTGCCAAAGTGGAAAATAAGAAATTAAAAAAATTTAAAAGTGTGTTAAGGGAGAGAATGTTGTTAATATTTATGTGGCACTTTTTGATTTTTTAATTTCTTAATTTTTATACTATGTCACTGCCACAAATTAGTTTTTCCAGATAAGTAAACATAAAATGTATTACATATTTAAAGATGAGGAACTTTGTGATAACAAATTGAAGACAAGGGACTGAAGTGTAACAGCCTCTAAAGTTGAGGGATGGCTACTATGAATTACCAAGAAAGTTTTGATACTTCTTTTTGCCTTTTTTTTTTGGCTTGAGTTTTCTTTTCTACGTATGTGGTAGATGTGTGCTTTAGAATTATATGGAATTGTCCCAAGCTTTGTATGTATTTTTCGTCTTGGAATTAGGGCTAAATGTGTGCATTGGCCGTTTACAGCAAGCCGCACTTGTTCTAAATGCTTCACGTCGGTTTCGATACACTTTGGACTTAAAAAAGGAAGAAGAGAAAGAACAAAGAAGAAGGATGATTAGAGCTCATGCACAAGTCATAAGAGTATGTTTTGTATTCTTAACATACTATTTAATGACCGATGGAGATTGTTATACTTTTTTTTTTTAAAGTGGATCTTTGTTATCACAGGCAGCATTACTTTTCAAATTGGCTGGGGAGCGACAAATTGGTATCTCACTCTTTTTTAGTTTTTCAAATTTCTATTTGATTGCTTTTATATATGTTTGGTTTTAGAGATGTGAACTTGGTTCATATGTTTGGGTTGGATGCTTTGACCCAAAGCCAAATAATATTGAGAAAAGGCTATTATTATGTCTAGCTAAAGATTAATCTGCTATTCCAAATCAAATTGTAAAAATTTGATGCTCTAAATGTTTGAAACAAAAATTATAGCTTTAAAGATATTTCATGAATCCGACAAAAAAAAAGATATTTCTGAATTTTTTTACAATAGATAAAGTAGTGTCAACCCATTTTTTCCAAGTTTTAGGATATCAAGGAAATCTAGTATTTAATTGTGAAACTGATAAAAATGCAGTTATCCTGTCAAAAAAATTACAGATATATTTTGAGCGTAAATGCATAAAATTGCATAGGGATAGTTAGAAGAAAGACCTTTAGGAATTTCAACTTGCCCTAGCTGTTAAATTGTCATTGTACAAACGATTTCATTGTCAATCTTCCCTTATTGAAAATTTAGTATCCTAAGAGAAAGGACTGATTGCTGCATTTGATAAGATAGATACATTAAAATTTCAAAAGGAAATGGTACTTTAAAGTTAAAGAATTGTCTTTTATTCCACTCTTGTCTAATTTCATTTTGACCCCTTTCTTTCCTCAACATTCCCATAATATATATATATATATAGCTTGTTTTTTTATTTTTAATTTTTTAATTTTTAAGATACTTTTAGATCCACAATTCACACTACATGGAACCCTCTTTGCTTGTAATGCTCTCTAGAAGAATCTCTTGGTTGAATCCAAGCATCCCTAAAGCAGACTTCATGGGATAGCAATATGAAGATTTTTTTTTTCAAACAAGAGAAAAATGATCCAAACATCCAACACAGCCTTCATGGGCTACCAAGGAAGATCTTAAAAAGAAAGTCCATTCCGTTACAGACAAGTTTACAAAGTGTGGCCTTTAGTCACTGGCAGATGTTTAACTTGGGTTAGCGGCTATAAAGCTGCTGGTGTGAATTGGAGATGGGTTTCCAAGGTGAGGGTGAGGATAAGTTTTTGGGGCTGGTTTTTGTATAGAGGAAGGGTAGTGCCTTTGGTAACTGGGTTTTAGTTCAAGTGGGTTCATCAATTTTAGGCTAGGTGACATCATAGACTCTAGTTATGTGGAGGGAAGTTGCTTGTTTCTCTCTTCTCTCAAATTCTCCAAGCTTTCTTCTTGTTCTCTCTTTTCTCTTTCAACCTTTATGTAAAGATGAATATGGGTTCTTGCACACTTAATGTTTTCTTGATCTTGGTTATCTTGGCTGTCTTGAGTATTTCACCATATCCACTTGCACATGCTGCCAGTAACTTGAAGTAGAGATCTTTTAGGGAGAACATTCCATTTTGAACTAGCGGTCTAATAATTTGTTTGAAAATTTTGGGATTCCTTCGTTATTTTTCAATGGAGACACATATATATTTACAATAATTGGATGAGCGTATGCAACTCTATCCATTCAACATATTGCATCATTCTTTCTATACACTATTGCGTGATACAATTCCACAATAGTTTGGGATTTATGACATAATAACCAATCACTTCAAGACAACTCCAAGTTATGAAAATGGAATAATAGATGCTATCAACTCACATAGGATACATTGCACTCGGTTGAAGATCATCCGTGTTATCAATGTTTCTATACCCATGAAACACCCTAGGCATGACTTGCCCTGGTGTGTCATAAAATCATGGAACACCAACTCCTCTCGTTTCTCCTCCACTCAAGCTCTAACTTCCTGTACCTCTTCTCCTCCTACACTGTCAAGCTTCTGGTTCTAGCATTATTACTATTGCTTCTGGTATTGTTACCATTGCACCACATTAAAAACATAATGGAACTTGTGAAGAGCTAAGCAAGCTTCTGGTTTTGTTACAATTGTGAATGGTAAGTGGTACATGCCTTGGAAGGAGAAGAGCAGGTGGATGCCTTGGCGAAGAGATTTGTTTATTGGTTGTGGTGATTATTAAAAGTTAGACATTTGGCATGTATTTGATAGGTAATCACGTGTACATTTCACTTCCATTTGTGAGAGCTGAATTGTCTTTGTTAGTAGTGATTTTTTAATGTTCAGGTGTATATCAGGTCACGAAAACCAAATGTTTAATAAGTAAAAGTCCAATAGTTCAGGTGTGTAAATATGCATTTGGCCATATGTTTGTTATCAATATGCTTGTTTTATACTTTTACTGAATAAAAAGAAACCCCTTATATAGTGGAGGTTCATACAATTATAGTACTACAACTATTATTCTATAAGATAAGATAATAGAAATATGATAAGGAACTACTGGATAAATGCAATCTATTTGTTGCAAATAAAATATAATCTACTATAGTTGATAGACTTACTCAATATCTAGACTCTATTGATTAATAGATTTAGTTTATTTGTTATTCATAACATCTCCCTCCTCTTGGATAAGGAGCTTGTCCTCAAGTTTCAGGGTAGGATGTGCAATTTAAAAATAATTAATAGACTCCCACGTGGCTTTGGATTCAAGATAGCCTTGGCCCTTATCATAACACTCTTTTATGTTGTATGTGGTTGCTATAGGTATATCCAGATTTCATTCTAAACTAAATCATGTTCTTTTAAAGCATGATTTAATACCTCTACTCTTAAAGATCCCAAAATGTACAATAATAATGGGTTATCTATGGCATCACACGAGGTAAAGTCAAGTTTGGCATTTTGGGTCTCCAAATGTCTTTCTGTCTTCTCAATAGCTTGCTGACCAAAATTTTGTTGGCTACTATTCGTTCTATCTTAGGTTTTGGTTCCTCCTTTTATTGAAGGTTCGAACTAGTTCAGAAAATTGCTGAGCTAAGTCATTGATCAAAATCATTGCATGAAAGAATTTAAATTCTCTTTTAAATTTATTGGATCACCCATGACGGTTGGCTCTGATACCAACTTGTTATGTTCTCAGGTCATGGATTGCATTATGAAATGATTGATAGGAAAGGATTAGCTTGTTTGTTTGTTATCTCGTTAATGGGAGAGAGTCTTAAATCTCATATATGTTTGTTATTGATTAGCTTGTTTATTGAATAAAGAGAAACCACCCCTTGCATAGTGGAGGTTCACATAATCATAATATTTTTAATTAAAGTAGAAGGCTAATACAAGCTATTATTGGATAAGCAACTAGTAAGTTAAGATAATAGAAATTTGATAAGAAACTAATAGATAAATGCAATCTGTTTGTTGCAGACAAAATATAATCTACTGTACTTGATAGACTTATTAAATATTTGGACTGTATTGAATAATGGATTTGGCGTATCCATTATCCATGTCAATTTCATGCTAAGTTAGTTGCGGTTGTTGTGTGCAATATTTCTAGTTGTTGCTATTCAATAATTATTTGTTAGGCAGATCATACCATCCAAACGTAGTTTTTTGCTTAGTTTAGGTGTTTTGCCGGCCTGAAGGTGCTAAATATTACTGTTTTGGTATGCCATCCTTCTTTTTCATTATGACTTAGATGTGTTTGATGCCGTGATCTACCATAAGAAACAAATTTTGAGGGCCCATTGTTATTGGCATTAGAAAATTTCCTAGGCTTTGAGGTAAGTTTGATTATGATTTTAGTTTTAATTTTTTTAGGGTCCATGGTACTAATCACACCCTAGAAGGTAGTTTTACTCTGGAATTATATACTCTTGGTGTGCTTACGTGGCAACCTTTTCATGCTTCTCTTAATACATATTTATTTATGTATAAAAATATAATTTCCGAGTGTCTAATTTTGTCCCTGAATCGTGTAATTTTAGTGTGTGTGACACAACTCCATTGGTGCTTTAAGTTTTTTTTGTAAACTAAAATTTCTAAATCAGAAACTGACTAATTTTTAATGTTTTCTAGATGTTTTTCTACAATTATCTGTAATTTATAAGTTATTTCGAGGCTTCTTCATTTTATACCTCAAATTAGTTGGTTTTCTGGCCTAATTATATTTGTTCCACATATTCTGCTTGCAAGTGAGATGTCCCATAGTTGCAGACCCAAATCCCAGTGGTGATTATGAAATTGGACTAGAACAGCTAGCTTCTATGACCAGGGATCATAATTTTTCTGCTTTACAACAGTATGGAGGTGTAAGTCAATTATGAAAAGTTTTTTCCTTATTACATCAATTTACTTTACCTAATTCACATACTGCTGATCAATACATCAGGCTAAAGGGTTATCTAATATGTTGAAAACAAATTTGGAGAGTGGAATCCATGGAGATGAGGATGATTTAATAAAGCGTAGGAATGCATTTGGAGCTAATACTTATCCTCGTAAGAAAGGACGGAGTTTCTTGGTAGAACACATGCTTTTGATTGATATTTGTTTATTAGTTTCTGAGTTGCATTAGAAATATTTGCTTATTTTGTACATATATTTCAGAGGTTCCTCTGGGAAGCATGGCAAGATTTAACCCTTATCATTTTGATAGTAGCTGCCGTGGCATCATTGGTCCTGGGAATTAAAACAGAGGTATGCATGGTCTTCTTAAATAAGTTCGTTTCCTTTATCATTAACCTAGATAAATGAGTCCACTCCTCAGTCAATATTTATTGTGATAAATCTGGTTCTAGGTTGATGCATAGAGCTATATCGTTGGCTTGTATTAAATTTTGCAGAATTTTCTTAGGACGCAAGCAAGGTCATAACATGCCACATTCTGACAATAACATTATTATGAGATAAAATGTTAAATAAAAATTTGAGGGTAAATTGCACCAATATTCACCAAACTAATACCTGAATACTATTATGGTTACAAAAGATCAATTATTCCAATTAGGTCACTTTAATTTTATTTCAGCTAAATTTATTTAACAAATTATCAGTAATTATACTATGCATTTTTTTTTTAAATTTTACTTTAGTTTGATATCAAACAATTTGGTATCTTTAAGATCAACATATAGCATTTTACTCTTTCCTAACCAGCTAAAAGCCTCAAGAAAAAATTGCCTATGTTTTGGTTTTCTTCATGGTTCTCTCTGCAAACCTGATCCTTTGTTTGATAAGTATTATTTTGGCTGAACCCATATCATGGGTTTTCTGTTCTTTTTTAAACTCTTTAAACCGATGTTTATCTTGTTTACCCTTTGATATCCTCACAGGGTTTGGAAGAAGGATGGTATGATGGGGCAAGCATTGCTTTTGCTGTCATTCTTGTTATCGTTGTTACAGGTATTGAATTTGATTTGCATTACTTTCTTTTTAAAGTCCATACATCTGATATTCATATGCGATGAGAAGAAGGAAAGTTTGGGTATTCATGATTATATGGGTTCAGAATGGTTTGTCAAAGATCTCATGCTATTGATTTCCTAACAAAAATTTATTCTTATTGTTTTCATCATTCTTATAATTTTACTGAACAGCTCTGTGTGTTAGACTGGTCAAAACTTCTATTAGACAAAGTAGGAGATATTATTGTTTTAATCAGTCTTGAGTTGATGCTTAGCTAGTGTTTTCACTGGGCTTTGGGTTGTGCATTTAGTTCATCCGATTAATTTTGGCATCATGCTAGGATACGTTTTGTTTCCAACTTGAACTTCTTGCCCTTCGTTTTAGTTCTGTGATCTTATTGATTAAAAAGAAATGGACATTTTGATGGTGAATTAGATTTAGTCAAAGCCCAATATGATCTAAACCTGAATGCAATCAGTTATGTTCTTTTTTACTCTTTTTTCTCCATTAGTATGACTTCAGTGGTATTTTTTTGACTTATTTTTATATTTTCACTAGCTGTTAGTGACTATCGCCAGTCTCTCCAGTTTCAAAACTTAAATGAAGAAAAGCAAAATATACAGTTAGAGGTATATCTTTAAACTTTATATTTTGTTAGATGTGATTATTTTTCCATTTTTAAATATTGGGTTTCTGAGTGAGTCCATAATTTGAAAATTTTTGTAGGTCATGAGAGGTGGTAGAACATTGAAAATCTCAATATTTGATATTGTTGTTGGTGATGTTGTACCCCTTAGAATAGGTGATCAGGTGAGTTTAATTTTAGAAGAGTTTTGTTTTGTGTTGTGTGTTCAAAATTTTCTGCTAATTAACTAAAGTACTGGGATGTTTCACTTAGGTCCCTGCTGATGGTATCTTCATCACTGGTCATTCTCTTGCTATAGATGAGTCTAGCATGACGGGCGAAAGCAAAATTGTTAGTTAGCCTTCTACCTATATGGTTTTTCTTATTGTATAGATCTACTGTTCTTATGCTTGATCTTTCCTGTAGGTTCACAAGGATCATAAGGCACCATTTTTAATGTCTGGATGCAAAGTTGCAGATGGCATTGGAACTATGCTGGTAACTGTTATTTTCCTCTCCCTGATGTTCTATAACTTGATGCCTGATATCTGATAGATCATTTATTTATGTTCTTGTGTTTTTGTTTATTCTCTGATCTTCCTTTCTCTGTGCTGTTCAATGCAATGATTTGTAGCATGCTTCTGTGCTGTACCTTATATTTATACTTTAGTATCTGAAGATCCATCTCTTATCCATTTATAGGTAACTGGTGTTGGAATCAATACTGAATGGGGATTATTGATGGCAAGTATCTCAGAGGATACTGGTGAAGAGACTCCATTGCAGGTTTCTTTATAGTTTTGTTACTTAACAGTGCCTCTTGCAATTCTTCTGATTTACCTCTAAGAAAATGACTTAATGACTTGAGATAGGTACGTTTGAATGGAGTTGCTACTTTTATAGGCATTGTTGGTCTTTCAGTAGCTATATCTGTTCTTGCTGTCCTTTTGGGTCGGTGAGTTTAACATCTTTGAACAGTTAGTGGTTTGTTAAATTTTTTGAGTTCCACCTTACCAACTCTTATCTCATCCAAATTTCTAGATACTTTACTGGAAATACTAAAAACTCAAATGGAGAAACCCAGTTTGTCAAAGGCCACACTAAGTTCAGTGAGGCAGTAGATGGAGTGATTAAAATTATTACAATTGCGGTATGTGTAAATTGCAATCCCTGGATAGACTTTTTAATTTTTTCAAATGTTTTGTTGTTTCTTGACTTACTGTTGAGCCGTCAGGTCACAATTGTTGTTGTTGCTGTGCCAGAGGGGCTTCCTTTGGCTGTTACCCTGACGTAAGTATGAGTCATTTTATAAGTTATGCCACTATGATATTGAAGCTATCTGACCTTGTAGTTTTCCTATTCTCTTGTTCCCTTTTTCATCTTCTTTTATATTTCATTGGCTTACAGTCTCGCATATTCAATGCGGCAGATGATGGCAGATAAAGCCTTGGCAAGTATCATTATCTGTTCTCCTTATTAGTCTTCTGTGCCAATTTCTTCTATTTTAAAACTCTAGTTATATAACACTTTTATCTGACGACAATAGATCTGCAGGTCCGTAGGCTTTCAGCATGTGAAACTATGGGCTCGGCAACAACAATTTGCAGTGATAAAACTGGAACATTGACCTTGAATCAGGTGGGCACTATGATTAGAAGAATTACTTTTTGAAATAGGCATGGCCGTGTGAGCATGTCTTCATTTTTATATTGTTTAGCTGCTTGGGGTATAATATGTTCATGAATTGTCCCATTTTCAGATATTCTGTTGAAATATTATAGTGCGGAAAAAAATTTCTGTTCATATATATGAATGGGTTTTAACTTGGGGCAAAGTTAAAAGAGCATATATTTTATGGTGAATTTTGATTAAGATATCATAAACTTAATTTTTTTGTGAAGAGATAGTGATGATTTGTTACTTGAAACATTCCAGTTCCCGAAATCTGGAATGTTAAAGTAGTCTTCCAATATGTAAATGACTATAATTGAAAAGAAGAAGAAGAAAGCAAATTATTCCCCTCAAGTCAATTGGGTATATATACTACTTACAAGTGTACATATTAGGTAAGAAAATAAATTAAATCCCTAATTACATTCTAATCATGTCCCAATCATATCACATAGTCATATCTCTAATTATCACTACAAATCTAGGCTATTTATAGAAAAAATCTCAACACTCCCCCTCAAGCTGGAGCGTACATGTCATATGCTCCAAGCTTATTACAAATATACTCGATTCGTGAATCTCGAAGAGATTTTGTGAAAACATCAGCTAGTTGATCATTTGAGTTGACAAAGCTAGTAGAAATGCATCCCGACTCAATCTTTTGCCTAATAAATTGGCAATCCACCTCTATATGCTTTGTCCTCTCATAAAAAACTAGATTTGATGCAATATGGAGGGCAACTTGATTATCACATATGAGCTTCATTTGGCAGTATCACTATATTTCAATTTCTGAAGGAGTTGCTTCAACTAAATGAGTTTGCATGTTGCTAAAGCATAACTCGATATTCTACTTTTGCACTTGATTTTGCAATTACACCCTGTTTTTTACTTTTCCAGGATATAAGATTCTCTCCAATCATAATACAATATCCTGAAGTAGATCGTCTATCTGAAGGGGAACCTGCCCAATCTACATCAAAATAACCAACAATTTTTGAGTGACCATTGTCCTCATAGAGTAGTCCCTGTCCCAGAGCTCTTTTGATATATCTACAAATGCGAATGACTGCATCCCAGTGACTACTGTATGGGGTTTGAAGAAATTGACTAACCACACTTACAGCAAAGGAAATATCTGGTCGAGTGATAGTGAGATAATTTAGCTTGCCAACTAATCTTCTGTATCTAGCAGGATCTTTAATTGGCTCTCCTTGTTCAGGAACCAGTTTGACATTTGGATCCATAGGAGTGTTCACTTGTCTACAGTCTAACATGCCTGTTTCTTTCAATATGTCCAAAGCATATTTTTGTTGAGAAATTGCAATACCTGTTTTAGACTGTGCCACTTCAATCCCAAGAAGTACTTCAATTATCCCAGGTTTTTAGTTTGGAAATGACTGAATAAATGTTGCTTAAGCTGAGAGATTCCATCATGGTCATTTCTGTAACGACAATATCAACATAGACCACCAAGTGGATGCATCTATCAGCATTATAACGAAAAAGTACGGAATGATCAAAATTACTTCGAGACATTCCAAACTGTTGAACTACAGTGCTAAATCGTCCAAACCAGTCTCTTGGAGACTGTTTTATACCATACAAGGAGCGTTGAAGATGACATACTAAGCCTGACTCCCTCTGAGCAACAAACCCTGGAGGTTGCTCTATGTAAACTTCTTCAACGAGCTCTCCATGAAGCAAGGCATTTTTAATGTCTAGTTGATGCAGGGTCCAATGATTAATTGCAGCCAATGAGATAAGGAGGCGAACAGAAGCTAGTTTGGCTACTGGAGAGAAAGTATCACTATAATTAAGCTAAAAAATCTGTGTGTAACCTTTAGCTACAAGGTGAGCTTTAACGCGATCAATTTTGCCATTAGGTCCCACCTTAACTGTGTAAACCCATCGACAACCAACAATAGACTAACCAGGTGGTATAGAAACAACAGACATGGTGAAAATAAAAATATAATAGGAAGGAGACAAAAGATGATAACTCACAAAATTATAAATAGGATGAGGATTTCGAGAAGAGCGAATACCTTTTTGGAGAGCAAGAGGAGTAGCTGTTGCTACTGAAGGCATGACCGAAGTAGGTGACGATGGAACTAGAGGTGAGTCATTAGAAGTACTTGCATTACAGAGAGAAGTATCATTGTTATTAGCAGATGGGTGAGGCCGATGTGTGTAGACCTGAAGAGGTGTAGGAGTGGGAGATGGACACACTTGAGGCAAAGGAGAGATAAGAGTCAGAGGTATAGGCAAAGGTCTAGGATCAAAGGTTTTATGTGCTGGACTAAAAAAAGGTAAGGAGAGGTTTTAAAAAAGGTGATATCTGCAGATACAAAATATCTGTTAGTAGTAGAATCATAATATTTGTAACCTTTTTAAAACCGTGAATAGCCGAGAAAGACACATTTAATCGATTTGGGTTGGAGTTTGTCTTTGCAAAGGGTATGATCATAAACAAAGCATATACATCTGAAAACACGCAGAGACAACTGGGTGGAATTTTGGTTAGGAAATAAAACAGAATGAGGACTTTGATGCTGCAAAACAGAGAAAGGCATTCGGTTAATCAAGTAACAGGCAGTAAGGA